>NC_083560.1:159999851-160037049 GCF_019925205.1 Metopolophium dirhodum | reverse complement strand
TGTACAAAAAAAAGAAACACGTAAGCGGTCGTAACGACGGTTACGATGCGAGAGCTAGGCGTAGTGCCAGCGGCCGGTACTCGTCTGTGCTACATAATACAAGATTCCTAATAAGCTCGTATATTTTGTTTTTAATTTTTATCAAAAAAAAATGTCACCCGGAAAGTAAAATTAAATTTTTATGAGCGTTTGAACTTCAAATTTTTACAACTCAATGTCCCACGTAGCGGTTTTCTTATTTTGTTGTAATTCAAAAACGAATACTACCTATAGATTCATGAAATTTACACCATGTGTTTTATTTTATCAATTCCTATAGATAGGTACTTGATAAAATGTTCAAAATATGTTGACTCGTTTTTGAGCTGTATACGGATGTTATCAATTTTTTTTTTGTCTATAAATAGGAATTAAATGGTATTCAATTGCTCACCTTTTTAAATAAAAAATATGATATTACCTTAATGTAACTGTCAGCCGTTCTTCAACGCCAATAGTTTCTCTGGAGGAGGAGCTCGTTTCAGATATATATGGTCTCATAAAATCACCCAATTCGTCAAATGATTTAATTGACATACGATAATAATTAAAAAAACGATCCGGATATTGTCTCAAGTCAGAGTATAAGCAGTGGAACTCACCCAAAGTTATTCTCTGAGCATTGAGTGGGTGGACCCAATAAATACGGTTTCGTTCAACTGTGTCAGCAGCGAGGCGCGACACATACCAACTCGACGTCGTCTAAAAGTTCTAAGGCTCGGGCCACACGATGCGTTTTTTCCGCAGACATCGTATGCGGCGATTCAGCATGCGGGCAGGGTTCAAAACGAAAACACATTGCTATAAATGCAACCGTCCACACGACGCGGCATGCCCGGAAATGCTGCGGAAATTTCGTATTGCCGTAACCAGACACAAATGAAAATAACATTATTTCAAATTAAGCCGTCCACACGGTCCAGTATTCCGCATGCGGTGCTGATATATATTTATTTTATTAAATTGTATTGATAATAGTAGTAAAAATGTTTAAAAAATGTTTGATTATGAAAAAATGATAATTGAAATTGAGTCGAGGCCATGCTTATGGGATGTCGGGTCAAAGGAATATAGTGACAAAAATCTAAAGGCCTTGTCTTGGAATCAGTCGCTGAAGCCATGTATGCCGATTGGAATGAGCTTTCGCCATCACAAAAAGACGAAAGAGGTAAGTTAATATAATTATACCTAATCTTTACTTTCGTAATTAAAATAATATATCTTATTATTTTTATTTTATTTCTATACCTGCCAGACTGCTTACTCAATTACTCTTGAGTATACATAATACACAACTATTTTGTTTTTACCCTCTACAACTTAATAATTGTAGTCTAATAATGTAGGTACAGTTATTATTTTAAAGTTCATTTAACTCACATTTTTTATCCCTTATCTACTGCATAAGTCTAGGTAAAATATTACTCATTATATAAAAGTCAACTACAAAATAATTTAAGAAAAACAACGAGAATTGTATGTATTAAAATTATTAAAAAATTATAATAATATAAGTATCACAAAAAAAAATTTAAATAATATTACTATAGCTAGTATTAATTACTAATTATTATTTTACCTGCTATGTTCTTCGTGCTCTTGAAAGCCTGTAGTTAAATACACGCCGTTTATCATTTAAATCTCGTCCAGGAATATGGTCTCAACAAATTTGTATGCAAACCAAAAGCCTCATCAGCCAAAAACACATACGGTAATGGAGGATAAGACGAAAGAGGTAAGTTAATATAATTATACCTAATCTTTACTTTCGTAATTAAAATAATATAACTTATATTATTTTTATTTTATTTCTATACCTGCCAGACTGCTTACTCAATTACTCTTGAGTATACATAATACACAACTATTTTGTTTTTACCCTCTACAACTTAATAATTGTAGTCTAATAATGTAGGTACAGTTATTATTTTAAAGTTCATTTAACTCACATTTTTTATCCCTTATCTACTGCATAAGTCTAGGTAAAATATTACTCATTATATAAAAGTCAACTACAAATAATTTAAGAAAAACAACGAGAATTGTATGTATTAAAATTATTAAAAAATTATAATAATATAAGTATCACAAAAAAATTTAAATAATATTACTATAGCTAGTATTAATTACTAATTATTATTTTACCTGCTATGTCTTCGTGCTCTTGAAAGCCTGTAGTTAAATACACGCCGTTTATCATTTAAATCTCGTCCAGGATATGGTCTCAACAAATTTGTATGCAAACCAAAAGCCTCATCAGCCAAAAACACATACGGTAATGGAGGATAAGACGAAAGAGGTAAGTTAATATAATTATACCTCTAATCTTTACTTTCGTAATTAAAATAATATAACTTATTATTTTTATTTTATTTCTATACCTGCCAGACTGCTTACTCAATTACTCTTGAGTATACATAATACACAACTATTTTGTTTTTACCCTCTACAAACTTAATAATTGTAGTCTAATAATGTAGGTACAGTTAATTATTTTAAAGTTCATTTAACTCACATTTTTTATCCCTTATCTACTGCATAAGTCTAGGTAAAATATTACTCATTATATAAAAGTCAACTACAAATAATTTAAGAAAAACAACGAGAATTGTATGTATTAAAATTATTAAAAAATTATAATAATATATGTATCACAAAAAAAAATTTAAATAATATTACTATAGCTAGTATTAATTACTAATTATTATTTTACCTGCTATGTTCTTCGTGCTCTTGAAAGCCTGTAGATAAATACACGCCGTTTATCATTTAAATCTCGTCCAGGATATGGGTCTCAACAAATTTGTATGCAAACCAAAAGCCTCATCAGCCAAAAACACATACGGTAATGGAGGACTTTCTGTATTAGGTAAGCATGTTGGTTTTGGTATATTTAGTTCTTGAGCATACAGTTTTTTACCAAATGTGCATTGTCTAAACACAGTAGAATCTGATTCCCTCCCGTAAGCTCCAAACATCAATACACCTTTTAGAGTAACATGTAATTCATCAAATGTAGAAATTGACATCCAGAAAAAAATTACGCTAGAGTACAGCCCGGTCCTATAAAAATCGGATCGGCCCAGACCAAATATTTAAGACAATTTGTTAAACCGGATCAGACCAATTCCAAAAATTATTTTTCAACCCAGACCAATTTTGAAACCATGCTTACAAACTTTTTATAAGCCCGGACCAGCCCAGCTCGGATTTTTATTTTTTTTTTTTAAACCAAACCGCCCAACCCGGGATCATAAGTTTTTAATAAACCCGGACCAGGACAAATATGCTTATTGAGATACCTAAACCGGATCATCCATATAAACTAAATTTATTAGAAACTAAATAAAATGTCACTTAAATAATTTCAATTATTAACTACCTAGTACCTAATCATCAAATTAAGCTGAAACTATACTCAAAATTATTTGTATTTTTGCTTAAGGGTTTAAACCCCTTTAATATACATAAATAAATAATAATAAATAAATTAGGTATATATTTTAATAATTATTTTTTACCCTTTTTTTTTTTTGTTCAACTATGACACTTGTTGAGTTTTACTTTCATATTACTGCCAACATTCTTAACTCGGATATTTATCCAGTTATGCATTTTAGAAAGTGTGTGGCTATCGTAATAAAGGAGTTTGTGGCTAACCAACGTGGGACTACCGGTCACCGATGTGACTTGGCGCCACATAGCTATATATTTAGATGCACTTGACGGATTCTCAGAAATTTGTCAAGTGTATCTATTTTGCGCTATGTGGGTGCTACTGTGCCAAGTCACAAGGCTCAATTGACGGTAAGTCGACTGGCTCCGTCACCCGGTCACCATTGAACGGGTACGTAGATAATTTTTAAAAATTGATGTCCTCATAGTGGTTAATATTGTATTAATAATCCGGTTTGTTTCTAGATTTTATTCAGTCCAGATGAGGCAAATAATAAAAACTTGGGTTGGTGAACTGGGGGTCTATCCATTGTATGATATACAAAAATCAGTATGGGTTTACCCCCTATGATAGACTCCAGTTCACCCCCAGTTTGCCCACAATAAGGGGGTATCGAGGATGTGTTGGAGCAGTACCACAATCCTGTATACCCCAATTACAATTTTCCAAAGCCTGAAAAAGTAAGTATTTTGGTTTGCCTCGCTTTAAAACATAGAAACTACCTACATAATCTAATCAAATGTTTTTTTAATAATGTTTTATAGTCAAGAAGACAGAGGAGGCCACCAATAATATTGAAGTAAGAATTTTATTATTTTAGTTAAATATTGTATTGAAAATTTCAAATTAAGCTATAATTTAATATTTTTATTTTTCTAGTTACTCAACCAACAAGACAATCAATTGGCCATTGCCCCCCCCCTCCCCTGTTCCTTCCTCTTCCCACCACCCTCCCTTTTAATTCCTCTCCTACCTCCCTTCCTATTCCTTCAATGTCCCATTTCCTATCCTTCCACTGCTCCTGGCCATTGAATAAGGAAAATGTCTGGATCGGAGACAGCGGCAAGAATGGCAGTGTCGTCTGCATATGTACCCCATAGTAGTGTTTTCTGTGGTAGGAATGTCAGCTGTAAATATGATGTACAAAAACGGGGCAATGTCGCTTCCTTGAGGTACGCCAGCAAGTATATCGTAAGAGTCGGAAAAGGTGGATTCCATTTTTAAACATTGAATGATCTGTTTTCGGTATATGACTTGAGTAAGAGTATGGCGCAGGATAGATTTTTTTTTAATTTGTATCAGGCCAGCGTGCCAGACCGAGTCCGAATGCTTGGGCGACGTCAAGGAATACTGCGGAACAGTATTTCTTCGTTTCGAGGGAGGAGGCAATTAAATCGACAACACGATGTAGTTGGTGAAAAGTGGCATGTTTTGGCGAAAACCAAATGGAAATCTGGTAACGAATTTTGTTCGTCAGAAATTTTTAATAGTCTCTTAAGGAGTAGTTTTTCCAAGATTTTTCCGAGCACTGGTAGCAGACTAATTGGCCTGTATGAGTCAGCTTTATCAGGAGGCTTGCTGGGTTTTAGTATTGGAATAATAACTGCTGACTTCCAGGTTGAAGGAAAGTATGATAGACGAAGTGTGGCATTGTAAATATGGGTAAGTTGAATGATTGTTTTGGCCGGGAGATTTTTGACAATTTTATTACTTATCTGATCGTGGCCTGGTGATTGTTGATCTTGAGTGTTTTTATAATTGAAGAAATCTCATTTGGGGTGGTGTTTAAATCGGCAGTAGTTAAAAAATTTTTCTGGACCGTTTCTTAGTTCATGAATAAAACCAGAAATATTTCTCTTTTGGTTGATTGGATGAACCCAAAATCTATTTTGTTTGTCATTTTCCAATTCCAAAAACTCCAAAAAAAACTTGCCACAACAAAAATATTCATCTCTACTTCTTTATTCATATTTGGAGTAGGGAAACAAACTAAACACTTGTATTAAACTAAATACTTAATAACTTAATACTTAAACTTAACACTAGCTACTACAACTGATAATCATGTACTGAAATATCTTGTTTGTAGTAAAACAATTTCAAAATTTTGTTGCAGTCGGTGCGTTCCTTTTTGTTTTGAAACATATATTTTGCAACAGAATGTTGCGTTGCGCAACAAAATGTTGCAGCCGTTGCGTTTCCAGCTTTAGGCTGGACGGTAAAAATCTGTAGGTGGCTAAAAATCGCCCGTTACACCGGTACGTGAATAGGGGTGAATAGAGGTATGTTGAATTGTACGTGACGTGGCGTCGGGTGTGATGGTCGTCGGTGACACGGTACAAAAAAAGAAACACGTAAGCGGTCGTAACGACGGTTACGATGCGAGAGCTAGGCGAGTGCCAGCGGCCGGTACTCGTCTGTGCCTACATAATACAAGATTCCTAATAAGCTCGTATATTTTGTTTTTAATTTTTATCAAAAAAAAATGTCACCCCGGAAAGTAAAATTAAATTTTTATGAGCGTTTGAACTTCAAATTTTACAACTCAATGTCCCACGTAGCGGTTTTTCTTATTTTGTTGTAATTCAAAAACGAATACTACCTATAGATTCATGAAATTTACACCATGTGTTTATTTTATCAATTCTATAGATAGGTACTTGATAAAATGTTCAAATATGTTGACTCGTTTTGAGCTGTTTACGGATGTTATCAATTTTTTTTTGTCTATAAATAGGAATTAAATGGTATTCAATTGCTCACCTTTTTAAATAAAAAATATGATATTACCTTAATGTAACTGTCAGCCGTTCTTCAACGCCAATAGTTTTCTCTGGAGGAGGAGCTCGTTTCAGATATATATGGTCTCAATAAAATCACCAATTCGTCAAATGATTTAATTGACATACGATAATAATTAAAAAAACGATCCGGATATTGTCTCAAGGTCAGAGTATAAGCAGTGGAACTCACCCAAAGTTATTCTCTGAGCATTGAGTGGGTGGACCCAATAAATACGGTTTCGTTCAACTGTGTCAGCAGCGAGCGCGACACATACCAACTCGACGTCGTCTAAAAGTCTAAGGCTCGGGCCACACGATGCGTTTTTTCCGCAGACATCGTATGCGGCGATTCAGCATGCGGCAGGGTTCAAAACGAAAACACATTGCTATAATGCAACCGTCCACACGACGCGGCATGCCCGGAAAGTGCTGCGGAAATTTCGTATTGCCGTAACCAGACACAAATGAAAATAACATTAATTTCAAATTAAGCCGTCCACACGGTCCAGTATTCCGCATGCGGTGCTGATATATATTTATTTTTATTAAATTGTATTGATAATAGTAGTAAAAATGTTTAAAAAATGTTTGATTATGAAAAAATGATAATTGAAATTGAGTCGAGGCCATGCTTATGGGATGTCGGGTCAAAGGAATATAGTGACAAAAATCTAAAGGCCTTGTCTTGGAATTCAGTCGCTGAAGCCATGTATGCCGATTGGAATGAGCTTTCGCCATCACAAAAAGACGAAAGAGGTAAGTTAATATAATTATACCTAATCTTTACTTTCGTAATTAAAATAATATAACTTATTATTTTTATTTTATTTCTATACCTGCCAGACTGCTTACTCAATTACTCTTGAGTATACATAATACACAACTATTTTTGTTTTTACCCTCTACAACTTAATAATTGTAGTCTAATAATGTAGGTACAGTTATTATTTTAAAGTTCATTTAACTCACATTTTTTATCCCTTATCTACTGCATAAGTCTAGGTAAAATATTACTCATTATATAAAAGTCAACTACAAATAATTTAAGAAAAACAACGAGAATTGTATGTATTAAAATTATTAAAAAATTATAATAATATAAGTATCACAAAAAAAATTTAAATAATATTACTATAGCTAGTATTAATTACTAATTATTATTTTACCTGCTATGTTCTTCGTGCTCTTGAAGCCTGTAGTTAAATACACGCCGTTTATCATTTAAATCTCGTCCAGGATATGGTCTCAACAAATTTGTATGCAAACCAAAAGCCTCATCAGCCAAAAACACATACGGTAATGGAGGATAAGACGAAAGAGGTAAGTAATATAATTATACCTAATCTTTACTTTCGTAATTAAATAATATAACTTATTATTTTTATTTTTATTTCTATACCTGCCAGACTGCTTACTCAATTACTCTTGAGTATACATAATACACAACTATTTTGTTTTTACCCTCTACAACTTAATAATTGTAGTCTAATAATGTAGGTACAGTTATTATTTTAAAGTTCATTTAACTCACATTTTTTATCCCTTATCTACTGCATAAGTCTAGGTAAAATATTACTCATTATATAAAAGTCAACTACAAATAATTTAAGAAAAAACAACGAGAATTGTATGTATTAAAATTATTAAAAAATTATAATAATATAAGTATCACAAAAAAAAATTTAAATAATATTACTATAGCTAGTATTAATTACTAATTATTATTTTACCTGCTATGTTCTTCGTGCTCTTGAAAGCCTGTAGTTAAATACACGCCGTTTATCATTTAAATCTCGTCCAGGATATGGTCTCAACAAATTTGTATGCAAACCAAAAGCCTCATCAGCCAAAAACACATACGGTAATGGAGGACTTTCTGTATTAGGTAAGCATGTTGGTTTTGGTATATTTAGTTCTTGAGCATACAGTTTTTTTACCAAATGTGCATTGTCTAAACACAGTAGAATCTGATTTCCCTCCCGTAAGCTCCAACATCAATACACCTTTTAGAGTAACATGTAATTCATCAAATGTAGAAATTGACATCCGAAAAAAATTACGCTAGAGTACAGCCCGGTCCTATAAAAATCGGATCGGCCCAGACCAAATATTTAAGACAATTTGTTAAACCGGATCAGACCAATTCCAAAAATATATTTTTCAACCCAGACCAATTTTGAACCATGCTTACAAACTTTTTTATAAGCCCGGACCAGCCCCAGCTCGGATTTTTATTTTTTTTTTTTAAACCAAACCGCCCAACCCGGGATCATAAGTTTTTAATAAAACCCCGGACCAGGACAAATATGCTTATTGAGTACCTAAACCGGATCATCCATATAAAACTAAATTTATTAGAAACTAAATAAAATGTCACTTAAATAATTTCAATTATTAACTACCTAGTACCTAATCATCAAATTAAGCTGAAACTATACTCAAAATTATTTGTATTTTTGCTTAAGGGTTTAAACCCCTTTAATATACATAAATAAATAAATAATAAATAAATTAGGTATATATTTTAATAATTATTTTTTACCTTTTTTTTTTTGTTCAATCTATGACACTTGTTGAGTTTTACTTTCATATTACTGCCAACATTCTAACTCGGATATTTATCCAGTTATGCATTTAGAAAGTGTGTGGCTATCGTAATAAAGGAGTTTGTGGCTAACCAACGTGGACTACCGGTCACCGATGTGACTTGGCGCCACATAGCTATATATTTAGATGCACTTGACGGATTCTCAGAATTTGTCAAGTGTATCTATTTGCGCTATGTGGTGCTACTGTGCCAAGTCACAAGGCTCAATTGACGGTAGTCGACTGCTCCGTCACCCGGTCACCCATTGAACGGGTACGTAGATAATTTTTAAAAATTGATGTCCTCATAGTGGTTAATATTGTATTAAATAATCCGGTTTGTTTCTAGATTTTATTCAGTCCAGATGAGGCAAATAATAAAAACTTGGGTGGTGAACTGGGGGTCTATCCATTGTATGATATACAAAAATCAGTATGGGTTACCCCCTATGATAGACTCCAGTTCACCCCCAGTTTGCCCACAATAAGGGGTATCGAGGATGTGTTGGAGCAGTACCACAATCCTGTATACCCCAATTACAATTTTCCAAAGCCTGAAAAAGTAAGTATTTTGGTTTTGCCTCGCTTAAAACATAGAAACTACCTACATAATCTAATCAAATGTTTTTTTTAATAATGTTTTATAGTCAAGAAGACAGAGGAGGCCACCAATAAATATTGAAGTAAGAATTTTATTATTTTAGTTAAATATTGTATTGAAAATTTCAAATTAAGCTATAATTTAATATTTTTATTTTTTCTAGTTACTCAACCAACAAGACAATCAATTGGCCATTGCCCCCCCCCCATCCCCTGTTTCCTTCCTCTTCCACCACCCTCCTTTTAATTCCTCTCCTACCTCCCTTCCTATTCCTTCAATGTCCCATTCCTATCCTTCCACTGCTCCTGGCCATTGAATAAGAAAATGTCTGGATCGGAGACAGCGGCAAGAATGGCAGTGTCGTCTGCATATGTACCCATAGTAGTGTTTTCTGTGGTAGGAATGTCAGCTGTAAATATGATGTACAAAAACGGGGCAATGTCGCTTCCTTGAGGTACGCCAGCAAGTATATCGTAAGAGTCGGAAAAGGTGGATTCCATTTTAACATTGAATGATCTGTTTTCGGTATATGACTTGAGTAAGAGTATGGCGCAGGATAGATTTTTTTTAATTTGTATCAGGCCAGCGTGCCAGACCGAGTCGAATGCTTGGGCGACGTCAAGGAATACTGCGGAACAGTATTTCTTCGTTTCGAGGGAGGAGGGCAATTAAATCGACAACACGATGTAGTTGGTGAAAAGTGGCATGTTTTGGGCGAAAACCAAATTGGAAATCTGGTAACGAATTTTGTTCGTCAGAAATTTTTAATAGTCTCTTAAGGAGTAGTTTTTCCAAGATTTTTCCGAGCACTGGTAGCAGACTAATTGGCCTGTATGAGTCAGCTTTATCAGGAGGCTTGCTGGTTTTAGTATTGGAATAATAACTGCTGACTTCCAGGTTGAAGGAAAGTATGATAGACGAAGTGTGGCATTGTAAATATGGGTAAGTTGAATGATTGTTTTGGCCGGGAGATTTTTGACAATTTTATTACTTATCTGATCGTGGCCTGGTGATTTGTTGATCTTGAGTGTTTTTATAATTGAAGAAATCTCATTTGGGGTGGTGTTAAATCGGCAGTAGTTAAAAAATTTTTCTGGACCGTTTCTTAGTTCATGAATAAAACCAGAAATATTTCTCTTTTGGTTGATTGGATGAACCCAAAAATCTATTTTGTTTGTCATTTTCCAATTCCAAAAACTCCAAAAAAAACTTGCCACAACAAAATATTCATCTCTACTTCTTTATTCATATTTGGAGTAGGGAAACAAACTAAACACTTGTATTAAACTAAATACTTAATAACTTAATACTTAAACTTAACACTAGCTACTACAAGCTGATAATCATGTACTGAAATAATCTTGTTGTAGTAAAACAATTTCAAAATTTTGTTGCAGTCGGTGCGTTTCCTTTTTGTTTTGAAACATATATTTTGCAACAGAATGTTGCGTTGCGCAACAAAATGTTGCAGCCGTTGCGTTTCCAGCTTTAGGCTGGACGGTAAAAATCTGTAGGTGGCTAAAAATCGCCCGTTACACCGGTACGTGAATATGGGGTGAATAGAGGTATGTTGAATTGTACGTGACGTGGCGTCGGGTGTGATGGTCGTCGGTGACACGGTACAAAAAAAGAAACACGTAAGCGGTCGTAACGACGGTTACGATGCGAGAGCTAGGCGAGTGCCAGCGGCCGGTACTCGTCTGTGCTACATAATACAAGATTCCTAATAAGCTCGTAATATTTTGTTTTTAATTTTTATCAAAAAAAAATGTCACCCGGAAAGTAAAATTAAATTTTTATGAGCGTTTGAACTTCAAATTTTTACAACTCAATGTCCCCACGTAGCGGTTTTCTTATTTTGTTGTAATTCAAAAACGAATACTACCTATAGATTCATGAAATTTACACCATGTGTTTATTTTATCAATTCCTATAGATAGGTACTTGATAAAATGTTCAAAATATGTTGACTCGTTTTGAGCTGTTTACGGATGTTATCAATTTTTTTTTGTCTATAAATAGGAATTAAATGGTATTCAATTGCTCACCTTTTTAAATAAAAAATATGATATTACCTTAATGTAACTGTCAGGCCGTTCTTCAACGCCAATAGTTTCTCTGGAGGAGGAGCTCGTTTCAGATATATATGGTCTCAATAAAATCACCAATTTCGTCAAATGATTTAATTGACATACGATAATAATTAAAAAAACGATCCGGATATTGTCTCAAGTCAGAGTATAAGCAGGTGGAACTCACCCAAAGTTATTCTCTGAGCATTGAGTGGGTGGACCCAATAAATACGGTTTCGTTCAACTGTGTCAGCAGCGAGCGCGACACATACCAACTCGACGTCGTCTAAAAGTTCTAAGGCTCGGGCCACACGATGCGTTTTTTCCGCAGACATCGTATGCGGCGATTCAGCATGCGGCAGGGTTCAAAACGAAAACACATTGCTATAAATGCAACCGTCCACACGACGCGGCATGCCCGGAAATGCTGCGGAAATTTCGTATTGCCGTAACCAGACACAAATGAAAATAACATTATTTCAAATTAAGCCGTCCACACGGTCCAGTATTCCGCTTGCGGTGCTGATATATATTTATTTTATTAAATTGTATTGATAATAGTAGTAAAAATGTTTAAAAAATGTTTGATTATGAAAAAAATGATAATTGAAATTGAGTCGAGGCCATGCTTATGGGATGTCGGGGTCAAAGGAATATAGTGACAAAAATCTAAAGGCCTTGTCTTGGAATTCAGTCGCTGAAGCCATGTATGCCGATTGGAATGAGCTTTCGCCATCACAAAAAGACGAAAGAGGTAAGTTAATATAATTATACCTAATCTTTACTTTCGTAATTAAAATAATATAACTTATTATTTTTATTTTATTTCTATACCTGCCAGACTGCTTACTCAATTACTCTTGAGTATACATAATACACAACTATTTTGTTTTTACCCTCTACAACTTAATAATTGTAGTCTAATAATGTAGGTACAGTTATTATTTTAAAGTTCATTTAACTCACATTTTTTATCCCTTATCTACTGCATAAGTCTAGGTAAAATATTACTCATTATATAAAAGTCAACTACAAATAATTTAAGAAAAACAACGAGAATTGTATGTATTAAAATTATTAAAAAATTATAATAATATAAGTATCACAAAAAAAAATTTAAATAATATTACTATAGCTAGTATTAAATTACTAATTATTATTTTACCTGCTATGTTCTTCGTGCTCTTGAAAGCCTGTAGTTAAATACACGCCGTTTATCATTTAAATCTCGTCCAGGATATGGTCTCAACAAATTTGTATGCAAACCAAAAGCCTCATCAGCCAAAAACACATACGGTAATGGAGGATAAGACGAAAGAGGTAAGTTAATATAATTATACCTAATCTTTACTTTCGTAATTAAAATAATATAACTTATTATTTTTATTTTATTTCTATACCTGCCAGACTGCTTACTCAATTACTCTTGAGTATACATAATACACAAACTATTTTGTTTTTACCTCTACAACTTAATAATTGTAGTCTAATAATGTAGGTACAGTTATTATTTTAAAGTTCATTTAACTCACATTTTTTATCCCTTATCTACTGCATAAGTCTAGGTAAAATATTACTCATTATATAAAAGTCAACTACAAATAATTTAAGAAAAAACAACGAGAATTGTATGTATTAAAATTATTAAAAAATTATAATAATATAAGTATCACAAAAAAAAATTTAAATAATATTACTATAGCTAGTATTAATTACTAATTATTATTTTACCTGCTATGTTCTTCGTGCTCTTGAAAGCCTGTAGTTAAATACACGCCGTTTATCATTTAAATCTCGTCCAGGATATGGTCTCAACAAATTTGTATGCAAACCAAAAGCCTCATCAGCCCAAAAACACATACGGTAATGGAGGACTTTCTGTATTAGGTAAGCATGTTGGTTTTGGTATATTTAGTTCTTGAGCATACAGTTTTTTACCAAATGTGCATTGTCTAAACACAAGTAGAATCTGATTCCCTCCCGTAAGCTCCAACATCAATACACCTTTTAGAGTAACATGTAATTCATCAAATGTAGAAATTGACATCCGAAAAAAATTACGCTAGAGTACAGCCCGGTCCTATAAAAATCGGATCGGCCCAGACCAAATATTTAAGACAATTTGTTAAACCGGATCAGACCAATTCCAAAAATATATTTTTCAACCCAGACCAATTTTGAACCATGCTTACAAAACTTTTTATAAGCCCGGACCAGCCCAGCTCGGATTTTTATTTTTTTTTTTTTAAACCAAACCGCCCAACCCGGGATCATAAGTTTTTAATAAAACCCCGGACCAGGACAAATATGCTTATTGAGTACCTAAACCGGATCATCCATAAAACTAAATTTATTAGAAACTAAATAAAATGTCACTTAAATAATTTCAATTATTAACTACCTAGTACCTAATCATCAAATTAAGCTGAAACTATACTCAAAATTATTTGTATTTTTGCTTAAGGGTTTAAACCCCTTTAATATACATAAATAAATAAATAATAAAATAAATTAGGTATATATTTTAATAATTATTTTTTACCTTTTTTTTTTTGTTCAACTATGACACTTGTTGAGTTTTACTTTCATATTACTGCCAACATTCTAACTCGGATATTTATCCAGTTATGCATTTTAGAAAGTGTGTGGCTATCGTAATAAAGGAGTTTGTGGCTAACCAACGTGGACTACCGGTCACCGATGTGACTTGGCGCCACATAGCTATATATTTAGATGCACTTGACGGATTCTCAGAATTTGTCAAGTGTATCTATTTTGCGCTATGTGGTGCTACTGTGCCAAGTCACAAGGCTCAATTGACGGTAGTCGACTGGCTCCGTCACCCGGTCACCATTGAACGGGTACGTAGATAATTTTTAAAAATTGATGTCCTCATAGTGGTTAATATTGTATTAAATAATCCGGTTTGTTTCTAGATTTTATTCAGTCCAGATGAGGCAAATAATAAAAACTTGGGTGGTGAACTGGGGGTCTATCCATTGTATGATATACAAAAATCAGTATGGGTTACCCCCTATGATAGACTCCAGTTCACCCCCAGTTTTGCCCACAATAAGGGGTATCGAGGATGTGTTGGAGCAGTACCACAATCCTGTATACCCCAATTACAATTTTTCCAAAGCCTGAAAAAGTAAGTATTTTGGTTTGCCTCGCTTAAAACATAGAAACTACCTACATAATCTAATCAAATGTTTTTTTAATAATGTTTTATAGTCAAGAAGACAGAGGAGGCCACCAATAAATATTGAAGTAAGAATTTTATTATTTTAGTTAAATATTGTATTGAAAATTTCAAAATTAAGCTATAATTTAATATTTTTATTTTTTCTAGTTACTCAACCAACAAGACAATCAATTGGCCATTGCCCCCCCCCCCCCTCCCCTGTTCCTTCCTCTTCCACCACCCTCCCTTTTAATTCCTCTCCTACCTCCCTTCCTATTCCTTCAATGTCCCCATTCCTATCCTTCCACTGCTCCTGGCCATTGAATAAGAAAATGTCTGGATCGGAGACAGCGGCAAGAATGGCAGTGTCGTCTGCATATGTACCCATAGTAGTGTTTTCTGTGGTAGGAATGTCAGCTGTAAATATGATGTACAAAAACGGGGCAATGTCGCTTCCTTGAGGTACGCCAGCAAGTATATCGTAAGAGTCGGAAAAGGTGGATTCCATTTTAACATTGAATGATCTGTTTTCGGTATATGACTTGAGTAAGAGTATGGCGCAGGATAGATTTTTTTTAATTTGTATCAGGCCAGCGTGCCAGACCGAGTCGAATGCTTGGGCGACGTCAAGGAATACTGCGGAACAGTATTTCTTCGTTTCGAGGGAGGAGGCAATTAAATCGACAACACGATGTAGTTGGTGAAAAGTGGCATGTTTTGGGCGAAAACCAAATTGGAAATCTGGTAACGAATTTTGTTCGTCAGAAATTTTTAATAGTCTCTTAAGGAGTAGTTTTTCCAAGATTTTTCCGAGCACTGGTAGCAGACTAATTGGCCTGTATGAGTCAGCTTTATCAGGAGGCTTGCTGGGTTTTAGTATTGGAATAATAACTGCTGACTTCCAGGTTGAAGGAAAGTATGATAGACGAAGTGTGGCATTGTAAATATGGGTAAGTTGATGATTGTTTTGGCCGGGAGATTTTTGACAATTTTATTACTTATCTGATCGTGGCCTGGTGATTTGTTGATCTTGAGTGTTTTTATAATTGAAGAAATCTCATTTGGGGGTGGTGTTAAATCGGCAGTAGTTAAAAAATTTTTCTGGACCGTTTCTTAGTTCATGAATAAAACCAGAAATATTTCTCTTTTGGTTGATTGGATGAACCCAAAATCTATTTTGTTTGTCATTTTCCAATTCCAAAAACTCCAAAAAAAACTTGCCACAACAAAATATTCATCTCTACTTCTTTATTCATATTTGGAGTAGGGGAAACAAACTAAACACTTGTATTAAACTAAATACTTAATAACTTAATACTTAAACTTAACACTAGCTACTACAACTGATAATCATGTACTGAAATAATCTTGAAAATTTTGTTGCAGTCGGTGCGTTTCCTTTTTGTTTTGAAACATATATTTTGCAACAGAATGTTGCGTTGCGCAACAAAATGTTGCAGCCGTTGCGTTTCCAGCTTTAGGCTGGACGGTAAAATCTGTAGGTGGCTAAAAATCGCCCGTTACACCGGTACGTGAATATGGGTGAATAGAGGTATGTTGAATTGTACGTGACGTGGCGTCGGGTGTGATGGTCGTCGGTGACACGGTACAAAAAAAGAAACACGTAAGCGGTCGTAACGACGGTTACGATGCGAGAGCTAGGCGAGTGCCAGCGGCCGGTACTCGTCTGTGCTACATAATACAAGATTCCTAATAAGCTCGTATATTTTGTTTTTAATTTTTATCAAAAAAAAATGTCACCCGGAAAGTAAAATTAAATTTTTATGAGCGTTTGAACTTCAAATTTTTACAACTCAATGTCCCACGTAGCGGTTTTCTTATTTTGTTGTAATTCAAAAACGAATACTACCTATAGATTCATGAAATTTACACCATGTGTTTATTTTATCAATTCCTATAGATAGGTACTTGATAAAATGTTCAAAATATGTTGACTCGTTTTGAGCTGTTTACGGATGTTATCAATTTTTTTTTGTCTATAAATAGGAATTAAATGGTATTCAATTGCTCACCTTTTTAAATAAAAAATATGATATTACCTTAATGTAACTGTCAGCCGTTCTTCAACGCCAATAGTTTCTCTGGAGGAGGAGCTCGTTTCAGATATATATGGTCTCAATAAAATCACCAATTCGTCAAATGATTTAATTGACATACGATAATAATTAAAAAAACGATCCGGATATTGTCTCAAGTCAGAGTATAAGCAGTGGAACTCACCCAAAGTTATTCTCTGAGCATTGAGTGGGTGGACCCAATAAATACGGTTTCGTTCAACTGTGTCAGCAGCGAGCGCGACACATACCAACTCGACGTCGTCTAAAAGTTCTAAGGCTCGGGCCACACGATGCGTTTTTTCCGCAGACATCGTATGCGGCGATTCAGCATGCGGCAGGGTTCAAAACGAAAACACATTGCTATAAATGCAACCGTCCACACGACGCGGCATGCCCGGAAAATGCTGCGGAAATTTCGTATTGCCGTAACCAGACACAAATGAAAATAACATTATTTCAAATTAAGCCGTCCACACGGTCCAGTATTCCGCATGCGGTGCTGATATATATTTATTTTATTAAATTGTATTGATAATAGTAGTAAAAATGTTTAAAAAATGTTTGATTATGAAAAAATGATAATTGAAATTGAGTCGAGGCCATGCTTATGGGATGTCGGGTCAAAGGAATATAGTGACAAAAATCTAAAGGCCTTGTCTTGGAATTCAGTCGCTGAAGCCATGTATGCCGATTGGAATGAGCTTTCGCCATCACAAAAAGACGAAAGAGGTAAGTTAATATAATTATACCTAATCTTTACTTTCGTAATTAAAATAATATAACTTATTATTTTTATTTTATTTCTATACCTGCCAGACTGCTTACTCAATTACTCTTGAGTATACATAATACACAACTATTTTGTTTTTACCCTCTACAACTTAATAATTGTAGTCTAATAATGTAGGTACAGTTATTATTTTAAAGTTCATTTAACTCACATTTTTTATCCCTTATCTACTGCATAAGTCTAGGTAAAATATTACTCATTATATAAAAGTCAACTACAAATAATTTAAGAAAAAACAACGAGAATTGTATGTATTAAAATTATTAAAAAATTATAATAATATAAGTATCACAAAAAAAAATTTAAATAATATTACTATAGCTAGTATTAATTACTAATTATTATTTTACCTGCTATGTTCTTCGTGCTCTTGAAAGCCTGTAGTTAAATACACGCCGTTTATCATTTAAATCTCGTCCAGGATATGGTCTCAACAAATTTGTATGCAAACCAAAAGCCTCATCAGCCAAAAACACATACGGTAATGGAGGATAAGACGAAAGAGGTAAGTTAATATAATTATACCTAATCTTTACTTTCGTAATTAAAATAATATAACTTATTATTTTTATTTTATTTCTATACCTGCCAGACTGCTTACTCAATTACTCTTGAGTATACATAATACACAACTATTTTGTTTTTACCCTCTACAACTTAATAATTGTAGTCTAATAATGTAGGTACAGTTATTATTTTAAAGTTCATTTAACTCACATTTTTTATCCCTTATCTACTGCATAAGTCTAGGTAAAATATTACTCATTATATAAAAGTCAACTACAAATAATTTAAGAAAAACAACGAGAATTGTATGTATTAAAATTATTAAAAAATTATAATAATATAAGTATCACAAAAAAAAATTTAAATAATATTACTATAGCTAGTATTAATTACTAATTATTATTTTACCTGCTATGTTCTTCGTGCTCTTGAAAGCCTGTAGTTAAATACACGCCGTTTATCATTTAAATCTCGTCCAGGATATGGTCTCAACAAATTTGTATGCAAACCAAAAGCCTCATCAGCCAAAAACACATACGGTAATGGAGGACTTTCTGTATTAGGTAAGCATGTTGGTTTTGGTATATTTAGTTCTTGAGCATACAGTTTTTTTTACCAAATGTGCATTGTCTAAACACAGTAGAATCTGATTCCCTCCCGTAAGCTCCAACATCAATACACCTTTTAGAGTAACATGTAATTCATCAAATGTAGAAATTGACATCCGAAAAAAATTACGCTAGAGTACAGCCCGGTCCTATAAAAATCGGATCGGCCCAGACCAAATATTTAAGACAATTTGTTAAACCGGATCAGACCAATTCCAAAAATATATTTTTCAACCCAGACCAATTTTGAACCATGCTTACAAACTTTTTATAAGCCCGGACCAGCCCAGCTCGGATTTTTATTTTTTTTTTTTAAACCAAACCGCCCAACCCGGGATCATAAGTTTTTAATAAAACCCCGGACCAGGACAAATATGCTTATTGAGTACCTAAACCGGATCATCCATATAAACTAAATTTATTAGAAACTAAATAAAATGTCACTTAAATAATTTCAATTATTAACTACCTAGTACCTAATCATCAAATTAAGCTGAAACTATACTCAAAATTATTTGTATTTTTGCTTAAGGGTTTAAACCCCTTTAATATACATAAATAAATAAATAATAAATAAATTAGGTATATATTTTAATAATTATTTTTTACCTTTTTTTTTTTGTTCAACTATGACACTTGTTGAGTTTTACTTTCATATTACTGCCAACATTCTAACTCGGATATTTATCCAGTTATGCATTTTAGAAAGTGTGTGGCTATCGTAATAAAGGAGTTTGTGGCTAACCAACGTGGACTACCGGTCACCGATGTGACTTGGCGCCACATAGCTATATATTTAGATGCACTTGACGGATTCTCAGAATTTGTCAAGTGTATCTATTTTGCGCTATGTGGTGCTACTGTGCCAAGTCACAAGGCTCAATTGACGGTAGTCGACTGGCTCCGTCACCCGGTCACCATTGAACGGGTACGTAGATAATTTTTAAAAATTGATGTCCTCATAGTGGTTAATATTGTATTAAATAATCCGGTTTGTTTCTAGATTTTATTCAGTCCAGATGAGGCAAATAATAAAAACTTGGGTGGTGAACTGGGGGTCTATCCATTGTATGATATACAAAAAATCAGTATGGGTTACCCCCTATGATAGACTCCAGTTCACCCCCAGTTTGCCCACAATAAGGGGTATCGAGGATGTGTTGGAGCAGTACCACAATCCTGTATACCCCCAATTACAATTTTCCAAAGCCTGAAAAAGTAAGTATTTTGGTTTGCCTCGCTTAAAACATAGAAACTACCTACATAATCTAATCAAATGTTTTTTTAATAATGTTTTATAGTCAAGAAGACAGAGGAGGCCACCAATAAATATTGAAGTAAGAATTTTATTATTTTAGTTAAATATTGTATTGAAAATTTCAAATTAAGCTATAATTTAATATTTTTATTTTTTCTAGTTACTCAACCAACAGAGACAATCAATTGGCCATTGCCCCCCCCCCCTCCCCTGTTCCTTCCTCTTCCACCACCCTCCCTTTTAATTCCTCTCCTACCTCCCTTCCTATTCCTTCAATGTCCCATTCCTATCCTTCCACTGCTCCTGGCCATTGAATAAGAAAATGTCTGGATCGGAGACAGCGGCAAGAATGGCAGTGTCGTCTGCATATGTACCCATAGTAGTGTTTTCTGTGGTAGGAATGTCAGCTGTAAATATGATGTACAAAAACGGTGGCAATGTCGCTTCCTTGAGGTACGCCAGCAAGTATATCGTAAGAGTCGGAAAAGGTGGATTCCATTTTAACATTGAATGATCTGTTTTCGGTATATGACTTGAGTAAGAGTATGGCGCAGGATAGATTTTTTTTAATTTGTATCAGGGCCAGCGTGCCAGACCGAGTCGAATGCTTGGGCGACGTCAAGGAATACTGCGGAACAGTATTTCTTCGTTTCGAGGGGAGGAGGCAATTAAATCGACAACACGATGTAGTTGGTGAAAAGTGGCATGTTTTGGGCGAAAAACCAAATTGGAAATCTGGGTAACGAATTTTGTTCGTCAGAAATTTTTAATAGTCTCTTAAGGAGTAGTTTTTCCAAGATTTTTTCCGAGCACTGGTAGCAGACTAATTGGCCTGTATGAGTCAGCTTTATCAGGAGGCTTGCTGGGTTTTAGTATTGGAATAATAACTGCTGACTTCCAGGTTGAAGGAAAGTATGATAGACGAAGTGTGGCATTGTAAATATGGGTAAGTTGAATGATTGTTTTGGCCGGGAGATTTTTGACAATTTTATTACTTATCTGATCGTAGCCTGGTGATTTGTTGATCTTGAGTGTTTTTTATAATTGAAGAAATCTCATTTGGGGTGGTGTTAAATCGGCAGTAGTTAAAAAATTTTTTCTGGACCGTTTCTTAGTTCATGAATAAAACCAGAAATATTTCTCTTTTGGTTGATTGGATGAACCCAAAATCTATTTTGTTTGTCATTTTCCAATTCCAAAAACTCCAAAAAAAACTTGCCACAACAAAATATTCATCTCTACTTCTTTATTCATATTTGGAGTAGGGAAACAAACTAAACACTTGTATTAAACTAAATACTTAATAACTTAATACTTAAACTTAACACTAGCTACTACAACTGATAATCATGTACTGAAATAATCTTGTTGTAGTAAAACAATTTCAAAATTTTGTTGCAGTCGGTGCGTTTCCTTTTTGTTTTGAAACATATATTTTGCAACAGAATGTTGCGTTGCGCAACAAAATGTTGCAGCCGTTGCGTTTCCAGCTTTAGGCTGGACGGTAAAATCTGTAGGGTGGCTAAAAATCGCCCGTTACACCGGTACGTGAATATGGGTGAATAGAGGTATGTTGAATTGTACGTGACGTGGCGTCGGGTGTGATGGTCGTCGGTGACACGGTACAAAAAAAGAAACACGTAAGCGGTCGTAACGACGGTTACGATGCGAGAGCTAGGCGAGTGCCAGCGGCCGGTACTCGTCTGTGCTACATAATACAAGATTCCTAATAAGCTCGTATATTTTGTTTTTAATTTTTATCAAAAAAAAATGTCACCCGGAAAGTAAAATTAAATTTTTATGAGCGTTTTGAACTTCAAATTTTTTACAACTCAATGTCCCACGTAGCGGTTTTCTTATTTTGTTGTAATTCAAAAACGAATACTACCTATAGATTCATGAAATTTACACCATGTGTTTATTTTATCAATTCCTATAGATAGGTACTTGATAAAATGTTCAAAATATGTTGACTCGTTTTGAGCTGTTTACGGATGTTATCAATTTTTTTTTGTCTATAAATAGGAATTAAATGGTATTCAATTGCTCACCTTTTTAAATAAAAAAATATGATATTACCTTAATGTAACTGTCAGCCGTTCTTCAACGCCAATAGTTTCTCTGGAGGAGGGAGCTCGTTTCAGATATATATGGTCTCAATAAAATCACCAATTCGTCAAATGATTTAATTGACATACGATAATAATTAAAAAAAACGATCCGGATATTGTCTCAAGTCAGAGTATAAGCAGTGGAACTCACCCAAAGTTATTCTCTGAGCATTGAGTGGGTGGACCCAATAAATACGGTTTCGTTCAACTGTGTCAGCAGCGAGCGCGACACATACCAACTCGACGTCGTCTAAAAGTTCTAAGGCTCGGGGCCACACGATGCGTTTTTTTCCGCAGACATCGTATGCGGCGATTCAGCATGCGGCAGGGTTCAAAACGAAAACACATTGCTATAAATGCAACCGTCCACACGACGCGGCATGCCCGGAAATGCTGCGGAAATTTCGTATTGCCGTAACCAGACACAAATGAAAATAACATTATTTCAAATTAAGCCGTCCACACGGTCCAGTATTCCGCATGCGGTGCTGATATATATTTATTTTATTAAATTGTATTGATAATAGTAGTAAAAATGTTTTAAAAAATGTTTGATTATGAAAAAAATGATAATTGAAATTGAGTCGAGGCCATGCTTATGGGATGTCGGGTCAAAGGAATATAGTGACAAAAATCTAAAGGCCTTGTCTTGGAATTCAGTCGCTGAAGCCATGTATGCCGATTGGAATGAGCTTTCGCCATCACAAAAAGACGAAAGAGGTAAGTTAATATAATTATACCTAATCTTTACTTTCGTAATTAAAATAATATAACTTATTATTTTTATTTTATTTCTATACCTGCCAGACTGCTTACTCAATTACTCTTGAGTATACATAATACACAACTATTTTGTTTTTACCCTCTACAACTTAATAATTGTAGTCTAATAATGTAGGTACAGTTATTATTTTAAAGTTCATTTAACTCACATTTTTTATCCCTTATCTACTGCATAAGTCTAGGTAAAATATTACTCATTATATAAAAGTCAACTACAAATAATTTAAGAAAAACAACGAGAATTGTATGTATTAAAATTATTAAAAAATTATAATAATATAAGTATCACAAAAAAAAATTTAAATAATATTACTATAGCTAGTATTAATTACTATTTATTATTTTACCTGCTATGTTCTTCGTGCTCTTGAAAGCCTGTAGTTAAATACACGCCGTTTATCATTTAAATCTCGTCCAGGATATGGTCTCAACAATTTTGTATGCAAACCAAAAGCCTCATCAGCCAAAAACACATACGGTAATGGAGGACTTTCTGTATTAGGTAAGCATGTTGTCTTTGGTATATTTAGTTCTTGAGCATACAGTTTTTTTACCAAATGTGCATTGTCTAAACACAGTAGAATCTGATTCCCTCCCGTAAGCTCCAACATCAATACACCTTTTAGAGTAACATGTAATTCATCAAATGTAGAAATTGACATCTCGAAAAAAAATTACGCTAGAGTACAGCCCGGTCCTATAAAAATCGGATCGGCCCAGACCAAATATTTAAGACAATTTGTTAAACCGGATCAGACCAATTCCAAAAATATATTTTTTCAACCCAGACCAATTTTGAACCATGCTTACAAACTTTTTATAAGCCCGGACCAGCCCAGCTCGGATTTTTATTTTTTTTTTTTAACCAAACCGCCCAACCCCGGGATCATAAGTTTTTAATAAAACCCCGGACCAGGACAAATATGCTATTGAGTACCTAAACCGGATCATCCATATAAACTAAATTTATTAGAAACTAAATAAAAATGTCACTTAAATAATTTCAATTATTAACTACCTAGTACCTAATCATCAAATTAAGCTGAAACTATACTCAAAATTATTTGTATTTTTGCTTAAGGGTTTAAACCCCTTTAATATACATAAATAAATAAAATAATAAATAAATTAGGATATATATTTAATAATTATTTTTTACCTTTTTTTTTTTTGTTCAACTATGACACTTGTTGAGTTTTACTTTCATATTACTGCCAACATTCTAACTCGGATATTTATCCAGTTATGCATTTTAGAAAGTGTGTGGCTATCGTAATAAAGGAGTTTGTGGCTAACCAACGTGGACTACCGGTCACCGATGTGACTTGGCGCCACATAGCTATAACGGATTCTCAGAATTTGTCAAGTGTATCTATTTTGCGCTATGTGGTGCTACTGTGCCAAGTCACAAGGCTCAATTGACGGTAGTCGACTGGCTCCGTCACCCGGTCACCATTGAACGGGTACGTAGATAATTTTTAAAAATTGATGTCCTCATAGTGGTTAATATTGTATTAAATAATCCGGTTGTTTCTAGATTTTTATTCAGTCCAGATGAGGCAAATAATAAAAACTTGGGTGGTGAACTGGGGGTCTATCCATTGTATGATATACAAAAATCAGTATGGGTTACCCCCTATGATAGACTCCAGTTCACCCCCAGTTTGCCCACAATAAGGGGTATCGAGGATGTGTTGGAGCAGTACCACAATCCTGTATACCCCAATTACAATTTTCCAAAGCCTGAAAAAGTAAGTATTTTGGTTTGCCTCGCTTAAAACATAGAAACTACCTACATAATCTAATCAAATGTTTTTTTAATAATGTTTTATAGTCAAGAAGACAGAGGAGGCCACCAATAAATATTGAAGTAAGAATTTTATTATTTTAGTTAAATATTGTATTGAAAATTTCAAATTAAGCTATAATTTAATATTTTTATTTTTTCTAGTTACTCAACCAACAAGACAATCAATTGGCCATTGCCCCCCCCCCCCCCTCCCCTGTTCCTTCCTCTTCCACCACCCTCCCTTTTAATTCCTCTCCTACCTCCCTTCCTATTCCTTCAATGTCCCATTCCTATCCTTCCACTGCTCCTGGCCATTGAATAAGAAAATGTCTGGATCGGAGGACAGCGGCAAGAATGGCAGTGTCGTCTGCATATGTACCCATAGTAGTGTTTTCTGTGGTAGGAATGTCAGCTGTAAATATGATGTACAAAAACGGGGCAATGTCGCTTCCTTGAGGTACGCCAGCAAGTATATCGTAAGAGTCGGAAAAGGTGGATTCCATTTTAACATTGAATGATCTGTTTTCGGTATATGACTTGAGTAAGAGTATGGCGCAGGATAGATTTTTTTTAATTTGTATCAGGCCAGCGTGCCAGACCGAGTCGAATGCTTGGGCGACGTCAAGGAATACTGCGGAACAGTATTTCTTCGTTTCGAGGGAGGAGGCAATTAAATCGACAACACGATGTAGTTGGTGAAAAGTGGCATGTTTTGGGCGAAAACCAAATTGGAAATCTGGACGAATTTTGTTCGTCAGAAATTTTTAATAGTCTCTTAAGAGTAGTTTTTCCAAGATTTTTCCGAGCACTGGTAGCAGACTAATTGGCCTGTATGAGTCAGCTTTATCAGGAGGCTTGCTGGGTTTTAGTATTGGAATAATAACTGCTGACTTCCAGTTGAAGGAAAGTATGATAGACGAAGTGTGGCATTGTAAATATGGGTAAGTTGAATGATTGTTTTGGCCGGGAGATTTTTGACAATTTTATTACTTATCTGATCGTGGCCTGGTGATTTGTTGATCTTGAGTGTTTTTATAATTGAAGAAATCTCATTTGGGGTGGTGTTAAATCGGCAGTAGTTAAAAAATTTTTCTGGACCGTTTCTTAGTTCATGAATAAAACCAGAAATATTTCTCTTTTGGTTGATTGGATGAACCCAAAATCTATTTTGTTTGTCATTTTCCAATTCCAAAAACTCCAAAAAAAACTTGCCACAACAAAATATTCATCTCTACTTCTTTATTCATATTTGGAGTAGGGAAACAAACTAAAACACTTGTATTAAACTAAATACTTAATAACTTAATACTTAAACTTAACACTAGCTACTACAACTGATAATCATGTACTGAAATAATCTTGTTGTAGTAAAACAATTTCAAAATTTTGTTGCAGTCGGTGCGTTTCCTTTTTGTTTTGAAACATATATTTTGCAACAGAATGTTGCGTTGCGCAACAAAATGTTGCAGCCGTTGCGTTTCCAGCTTTAGGCTGGACGGTAAAATCTGTAGGTGGCTAAAAATCGCCCGTTACACACGGTACGTGAATATGGGTGAATAGAGGTATGTTGAATTGTACGTGACGTGGCGTCGGGTGTGATGGTCGTCGGTGACACGGTACAAAAAAAGAAACACGTAAGCGGTCGTAACGACGGTTACGATGCGAGAGCTAGGCGAGTGCCAGCGGCCGGTACTCGTCTGTGCTACATAATACAAGATTCCTAATAAGCTCGTATATTTTGTTTTTAATTTTTATCAAAAAAAAATGTCACCCGGAAAGTAAAAATTAAATTTTTATGAGCGTTTGAACTTCAAATTTTTACAACTCAATGTCCCACGTAGCGGTTTTCTTATTTTGTTGTAATTCAAAAACGAATACTACCTATAGATTCATGAAATTTACACCATGTGTTTATTTTATCAATTCCTATAGATAGGTACTTGATAAAATGTTCAAAATATGTTGACTCGTTTTGAGCTGTTTACGGATGTTATCAATTTTTTTTTGTCTATAAATAGGAATTAAATGGTATTCAATTGCTCACCTTTTTAAATAAAAAATATGATATTACCTTAATGTAACTGTCAGCCGTTCTTCAACGCCAATAGTTTCTCTGGAGGAGGAGCTCGTTTCAGATATATATGGTCTCAATAAAATCACCAATTCGTCAAATGATTTAATTGACATACGATAATAATTAAAAAAACGATCCGGATATTGTCTCAAGTCAGAGTATAAGCAGTGGAACTCACCCAAAGTTATTCTCTGAGCATTGAGTGGGTGGACCCAATAAATACGGTTTCGTTCAACTGTGTCAGCAGCGAGCGCGACACATACCAACTCGACGTCGTCTAAAAGTTCTAAGGCTCGGGCCACACGATGCGTTTTTTCCGCAGACATCGTATGCGGCGATTCAGCATGCGGCAGGGTTCAAAACGAAAACACATTGCTATAAATGCAACCGTCCACACGACGCGGCATGCCGGAAATGCTGCGGAAATTTCGTATTGCCGTAACCAGACACAAATGAAAATAACATTATTTCAAATTAAGCCGTCCACACGGTCCAGTATTCCGCATGCGGTGCTGATATATATTTATTTTATTAAATTGTATTGATAATAGTAGTAAAAATGTTTAAAAAATGTTTGATTATGAAAAAATGATAATGAAATTGAGTCGAGGCCATCGTTATGGGATGTCGGGTCAAAGGAATATAGTGACAAAAATCTAAAGGCCTTGTCTTGGAATTCAGTCGCTGAAGCCATGTATGCCGATTGGAATGAGCTTTCGCCATCACAAAAAAGACGAAAGAGGTAAGTTAATATAATTATACCTAATCTTTACTTTCGTAATTAAAATAATATAACTTATTATTTTTATTTATTTCTATACCTGCCAGACTGCTTACTCAATTACTCTTGAGTATACATAATACACAACTATTTTGTTTTTACCCTCTACAACTTAATAATTGTAGTCTAATAATGTAGGTACAGTTATTATTTTAAAGTTCATTTAACTCACATTTTTTATCCCTTATCTACTGCATAAGTCTAGGTAAAATATTACTCATTATATAAAAGTCAACTACAAATAATTTAAGAAAAACAACGAGAATTGTATGTATTTAAAATTATTAAAAAATTATAATAATATAAGTATCACAAAAAAAAATTTAAATAATATTACTATAGCTAGTATTAATTACTAATTATTATTTTACCTGCTATGTTCTTCGTGCTCTTGAAAGCCTGTAGTTAAATACACGCCGTTTATCATTTAAATCTCGTCCAGGATATGGTCTCAACAAATTTGTATGCAAACCAAAAGCCTCATCAGCCAAAAACACATACGGTAATGGAGGATAAGACGAAAGAGGTAAGTTAATATAATTATACCTAATCTTTACTTTCGTAATTAAAATAATATAACTTATTATTTTTATTTTATTTCTATACCTGCCAGACTGCTTACTCAATTACTCTTGAGTATACATAATACACAACTATTTTGTTTTTACCCCTCTACAACTTAATAATTGTAGTCTAATAATGTAGGTACAGTTATTATTTTAAAGTTCATTTAACTCACATTTTTTATCCCTTATCTACTGCATAAGTCTAGGTAAAATATTACTCATTATATAAAAGTCAACTACAAATAATTTAAGAAAAACAACGAGAATTGTATGTATTAAAATTATTAAAAAATTATAATAATATAAGTATCACAAAAAAAAATTTAAATAATATTACTATAGCTAGTATTAATTACTAATTATTATTTTACCTGCTATGTTCTTCGTGCTCTTGAAAGCCTGTAGTTAAATACACGCCGTTTATCATTTAAATCTCGTCGGCAGGATATGGTCTCAACAAATTTGTATGCAAAACCAAAAGCCTCATCAGCCAAAAACACATACGGTAATGGAGGACTTTCTGTATTAGGTAAGCATGTTGGTTTTGGTATATTTAGTTCTTGAGCATACAGTTTTTTTACCAAATGTGCATTGTCTAAACACAGTAGAATCTGATTCCCTCCCGTAAGCTCCAACATCAATACACCTTTTAGAGTAACATGTAATTCATCAAATGTAGAAATTGACATCCGAAAAAAATTACGCTAGAGTACAGCCCGGTCCTATAAAAATCGGATCGGCCCAGACCAAATATTTAAGACAATTTGTTAAACCGGATCAGACCAATTCCAAAAATATATTTTTCAAACCCAGACCAATTTTGAACCATGCTTACAAACTTTTTATAAGCCCGGACCAGCCCAGCTCGGATTTTTATTTTTTTTTTTTAAACCAAACCGCCCAACCCGGGATCATAAGTTTTTAATAAAACCCCGGACCAGGACAAATATGCTATTGAGTACCTAAAGCCGATCATCCATATAAACTAAATTTATTAGAAACTAAATAAAATGTCACTTAAATAATTTCAATTATTAACTACCTAGTACCTAATCATCAAATTAAGCTGAAACTATACTCAAAATTATTTGTATTTTTTGCTTAAGGGTTTAAACCCCTTTAATATACATAAATAAATAAATAATAAATAAATTAGGTATATATTTTAATAATTATTTTTTACCTTTTTTTTTTTGTTCAACTATGACACTTGTTGAGTTTTACTTTCATATTACTGCCAACATTCTAACTCGGATATTTATCCAGTTATGCATTTTAGAAAGTGTGTGGCTATCGTAATAAAGGAGTTTGTGGCTAACCAACGTGGGACTACCGGTCACCGATGTGACTTGGCGCCACATAGCTATATATTTAGATGCACTTGACGGATTCTCAGAATTTGTCAAGTGTATCTATTTTGCGCTATGTGGTGCTACTGTGCCAAGTCACAAGGCTCAATTGACGGTAGTCGACTGGCTCCGTCACCCGGTCACCATTGAACGGGTACGTAGATAATTTTTAAAAATTGATGTCCTCATAGTGGTTAATATTGTATTAAATAATCCGGTTTGTTCTAGATTTTATTCAGTCCAGATGAGGCAAATAATAAAAACTTGGGTGGTGAACTGGGGGTCTAATCCATTGTATGATATACAAAAATCAGTATGGGTTACCCTATGATAGACTCCAGTTCACCCCCAGTTTGCCCACAATAAGGGGTATCGAGGATGTGTTGGAGCAGTACCACAATCCTGTATACCCCAATTACAATTTTCCAAAGCCTGAAAAAGTAAGTATTTTGGTTTGCCTCGCTTAAAACATAGAAACTACCTACATAATCTAATCAAATGTTTTTTTAATAATGTTTTATAGTCAAGAAGACAGAGGAGGCCACCAATAAATATTGAAGTAAGAATTTTATTATTTTAGTTAAATATTGTATTGAAAATTTCAAATTAAGCTATAATTTAATATTTTTATTTTTTCTAGTTACTCAACCAACAAGACAATCAATTGGCCATTGCCCCCCCCCCCCCCTCCCCTGTTCCTTCCTCTTCCACCACCCCTCCCTTTTAATTCCTCTCCTACCTCCCTTCCTATTCCTTCAATGTCCCATTCCTATCCTTCCACTGCTCCTGGCCATTGAATAAGAAAATGTCTGGATCGGAGACAGCGGCAAGAATGGCAGTGTCGTCTGCATATGTACCCATAGTAGTGTTTTCTGTGGTAGGAATGTCAGCTGTAAATATGATGTACAAAAACGGGGCAATGTCGCTTCCTTGAGGTACGCCAGCAAGTATATCGTAAGAGTCGGAAAAGGTGGATTCCATTTTAACATTGAATGATCTGTTTTCGGTATATGACTTGAGTAAGAGTATGGCGCAGGATAGATTTTTTTTAATTTGTATCAGGCCAGCGTGCCAGACCGAGTCCGAATGCTTGGGCGACGTCAAGGAATACTGCGGAACAGTATTTCTTCGTTTCGAGGGAGGAGGCAATTAAATCGACAACACGATGTAGTTGGTGAAAAGTGGCATGTTTTGGGCGAAAACCAAATTGGAAATCTGGTAACGAATTTTGTTCGTCAGAAATTTTTAATAGTCTCTTAAGGAGTAGTTTTTCCAAGATTTTTCCGAGCACTGGTAGCAGACTAATTGGCCTGTATGAGTCAGCTTTATCAGGAGCTTGCTGGGTTTTAGTATTGGAATAATAACTGCTGACTTCCAGGTTGAAGGAAAGTATGATAGACGAAGTGTGGCATTGTAAATATGGGTAAGTTGAATGATTGTTTTGGCCGGGAGATTTTTGACAATTTTATTACTTATCTGATCGTGGCCTGGTGATTTGTTGATCTTGAGTGTTTTTATAATTGAAGAAATCTCATTTGGGGTGGTGTTAAATCGGCAGTAGTTAAAAAATTTTTCTGGACCGTTTCTTAGTTCATGAATAAAACCAGAAATATTTCTCTTTTGGTTGATTGGATGAACCCAAAATCTATTTTGTTTGTCATTTTCCAATTCCAAAAACTCCAAAAAAAACTTGCCACAACAAAATATTCATCTCTACTTCTTTATTCATATTTGGAGTAGGGAAACAAACTAAACACTTGTATTAAACTAAATACTTAATAACTTAATACTTAAACTTAACACTAGCTACTACAACTGATAATCATGTACTGAAATAATCTTGTTGTAGTAAAACAATTTCAAAATTTTGTTGCAGTCGGTGCGTTTTCCTTTTTGTTTTGAAACATATATTTTGCAACAGAATGTTGCGTTGCGCAACAAAATGTTGCAGCCGTTGCGTTTCCAGCTTTAGGCTGGACGGTAAAATCTGTAGGTGGCTAAAAATCGCCCGTTACACCGGTACGTGAATATGGGTGAATAGAGGTATGTTGAATTGTACGTGACGTGGCGTCGGGTGTGATGGTCGTCGGTGACACGGTACAAAAAAAGAAACACGTAAGCGGTCGTAACGACGGTTACGATGCGAGAGCTAGGCGAGTGCCAGCGGCCGGTACTCGTCTGTGCTACATAATACAAGATTCCTAATAAGCTCGTATATTTTGTTTTTAATTTTTATCAAAAAAAAATGTCACCCGGAAAGTAAAATTAAATTTTTATGAGCGTTTGAACTTCAAATTTTTACAACTCAATGTCCCACGTAGCGGTTTTCTTATTTTGTTGTAATTCAAAAACGAATACTAACCTATAGATTCATGAAATTTACACCATGTGTTTATTTTAATCAATTCCTATAGATAGGTACTTGATAAAATGTTCAAAATATGTTGACTCGTTTTGAGCTGTTTACGGATGTTATCAATTTTTTTTTGTCTATAAATAGGAATTAAATGGTATTCAATTGCTCACCTTTTTAAATAAAAAATATGATATTACCTTAATGTAACTGTCAGCCGTTCTTCAACGCCAATAGTTTCTCTGGAGGAGGAGCTCGTTTCAGATATATATGGTCTCAATAAAATCACCAATTCGTCAAATGATTTAATTGACATACGATAATAATTAAAAAAACGATCCGGATATTGTCTCAAGTCAGAGTATAAGCAGTGGAACTCACCCAAAGTTATTCTCTGAGCATTGAGTGGGTGGACCCAATAAATACGGTTTCGTTCAACTGTGTCAGCAGCGAGCGCGACACATACCAACTCGACGTCGTCTAAAAGTTCTAAGGCTCGGGCCACACGATGCGTTTTTTCCGCAGACATCGTATGCGGCGATTCAGCATGCGGCAGGGTTCAAAACGAAAACACATTGCTATAAATGCAACCGTCCACACGACGCGGCATGCCCGGAAATGCTGCGGAAATTTCGTATTGCCGTAACCAGACACAAATGAAAATAACATTATTTCAAATTAAGCCGTCCACACGGTCCAGTATTCCGCATGCGGTGCTGATATATATTTATTTTATTAAATTGTATTGATAATAGTAGTAAAAATGTTAAAAAAATGTTTGATTATGAAAAAATGATAATTGAAATTGAGTCGAGGCCATGCTTATGGGATGTCGGGTCAAAGGAATATAGTGACAAAAATCTAAAGGCCTTGTCTTGGAATTCAGTCGCTGAAGCCATGTATGCCGATTGGAATGAGCTTTCGCCATCACAAAAAGACGAAAGAGGTAAGTTAATATAATTATACCTAATCTTTACTTTCGTAATTAAAATAATATAACTTATTATTTTTATTTTATTTCTATACCTGCCAGACTGCTTACTCAATTACTCTTGAGTATACATAATACACAACTATTTTGTTTTTACCCTCTCTACAACTTAATAATTGTAGTCTAATAATGTAGGTACAGTTATTATTTTAAAAGTTCATTTAACTCACATTTTTTATCCCTTATCTACTGCATAAGTCTAGGTAAAATATTACTCATTATATAAAAGTCAACTACAAATAATTTAAGAAAAACAACGAGAATTGTATGTATTAAAATTATTAAAAAATTATAATAATATAAGTATCACAAAAAAAAATTTAAATAATATTACTATAGCTAGTATTAATTACTAATTATTATTTTACCTGCTATGTTCTTCGTGCTCTTGAAAGCCTGTAGTTAAATACACGCCGTTTATCATTTAAATCTCGTCCAGGATATGGTCTCAACAAATTTGTATGCAAACCAAAAGCCTCATCAGCCAAAAACACATACGGTAATGGAGGATAAGACGAAAGAGGTAAGTTAATATAATTATACCTAATCTTTACTTTCGTAATTAAAATAATATAACTTATTATTTTTTATTTTATTTCTATACCTGCCAGACTGCTTACTCAATTACTCTTGAGTATACATAATACACAACTATTTTGTTTTTACCCTCTACAACTTAATAATTGTAGTCTAATAATGTAGGTACAGTTATTATTTTAAAGTTCATTTAACTCACATTTTTTATCCCTTATCTACTGCATAAGTCTAGGTAAAATATTACTCATTATATAAAAGTCAACTACAAATAATTTAAGAAAAACAACGAGAATTGTATGTATTAAAATTATTAAAAAATTATAATAATATAAGTATCACAAAAAAAAATTTAAATAATATTACTATAGCTAGTATTAATTACTAATTATTATTTTACCTGCTATGTTCTTCGTGCTCTTGAAAGCCTGTAGTTAAATACACGCCGTTTATCATTTAAATCTCGTCCAGGATATGGTCTCAACAAATTTGTATGCAAACCAAAAAGCCTCATCAGCCAAAAACACATACGGTAATGGAGGACTTTCTGTATTAGGTAAGCATGTTGGTTTTGGTATATTTAGTTCTTGAGCATACAGTTTTTTTACCAAATGTGCATTGTCTAAACACAGTAGAATCTGATTCCCTCCCGTAAGCTCCAACATCAATACACCTTTTAGAGTAACATGTAATTCATCAAATGTAGAAATTGACATCCGAAAAAAATTACGCTAGAGTACAGCCCGGTCCTATAAAAATCGGATCGGCCCAGACCAAATATTTAAGACAATTTGTTAAACCGGATCAGACCAATTCCAAAAATATATTTTTCAACCCAGACCAATTTTGAACCATGCTTACAAACTTTTTATAAGCCCGGACCAGCCCAGCTCGGATTTTTATTTTTTTTTTTTTAAACCAAACCGCCCAACCCGGGATCATAAGTTTTTAATAAAACCCCGGACCAGGACAAATATGCTTATTGAGTACCTAAACCGGATCATCCATATAAACTAAATTTATTAGAAACTAAATAAAATGTCACTTAAATAATTTCAATTATTAACTACCTAGTACCTAATCATCAAATTAAGCTGAAACTATACTCAAAATTATTTGTATTTTTGCTTAAGGGTTTAAACCCCTTTAATATACATAAATAAATAAATAATAAATAAATTAGGTATATATTTTAATAATTATTTTTTACCTTTTTTTTTTTTGTTCAACTATGACACTTGTTGAGTTTTACTTTCATATTACTGCCAACATTCTAACTCGGATATTTATCCAGTTATGCATTTTAGAAAGTGTGTGGCTATCGTAATAAAGGAGTTTGTGGCTAACCAACGTGGACTACCGGTCACCGATGTGACTTGGCGCCACATAGCTATATATTTAGATGCACTTGACGGATTCTCAGAATTTGTCAAGTGTATCTATTTTGCGCTATGTGGTGCTACTGTGCCAAGTCACAAGGCTCAATTGACGGTAGTCGACTGGCTCCGTCACCCGGTCACCATTGAACGGGTACGTAGATAATTTTTAAAAATTGATGTCCTCATAGTGGTTAATATTGTATTAAATAATCCGGTTTGTTTCTAGATTTTATTCAGTCCAGATGAGGCAAATAATAAAAACTTGGGTGGTGAACTGGGGGTCTATCCATTGTATGATATACAAAAATCAGTATGGGTTACCCCCTATGATAGACTCCAGTTCACCCCCAGTTTGCCCACAATAAGGGGTATCGAGGATGTGTTGGAGCAGTACCACAATCCTGTATACCCCAATTACAATTTTCCAAAGCCTGAAAAAGTAAGTATTTTGGTTTGCCTCGCTTAAAACATAGAAACTACCTACATAATCTAATCAAATGTTTTTTTAATAATGTTTTATAGTCAAGAAGACAGAGGAGGCCACCAATAAATATTGAAGTAAGAATTTTATTATTTTAGTTAAATATTGTATTGAAAATTTCAAATTAAGCTATAATTTAATATTTTTATTTTTTCTAGTTACTCAACCAACAAGACAATCAATTGGCCATTGCCCCCCCCCCCTCCCCTGTTCCTTCCTCTTCCACCACCCTCCCTTTTAATTCCTCTCCTACCTCCCTTCCTATTCCTTCAATGTCCCATTCCTATCCTTCCACTGCTCCTGGCCATTGAATAAGAAAATGTCTGGATCGGAGACAGCGGCAAGAATGGCAGTGTCGTCTGCATATGTACCCATAGTAGTGTTTTCTGTGGTAGGAATGTCAGCTGTAAATATGATGTACAAAAACGGGGCAATGTCGCTTCCTTGAGGTACGCCAGCAAGTATATCGTAAGAGTCGGAAAAGGTGGATTCCATTTTAACATTGAATGATCTGTTTTCGGTATATGACTTGAGTAAGAGTATGGCGCAGGATAGATTTTTTTTAATTTGTATCAGGCCAGCGTGCCAGACCGAGTCGAATGCTTGGGCGACGTCAAGGAATACTGCGGAACAGTATTTCTTCGTTTCGAGGGAGGAGGCAATTAAATCGACAACACGATGTAGTTGGTGAAAAGTGGCATGTTTTGGGCGAAAACCAAATTGGAAATCTGGTAACGAATTTTGTTCGTCAGAAATTTTTAATAGTCTCTTAAGGAGTAGTTTTTCCAAGATTTTTCCGAGCACTGGTAGCAGACTAATTGGCCTGTATGAGTCACAGCTTTATCAGGAGGCTTGCTGGGGTTTTAGTATTGGAATAATAACTGCTGACTTCCAGGTTGAAGGAAAGTATGATAGACGAAGTGTGGCATTGTAAATATGGGTAAGTTGAATGATTGTTTTGGCCGGGAGATTTTTGACAATTTTATTACTTATCTGATCGTGGCCTGGTGATTTGTTGATCTTGAGTGTTTTTATAATTGAAGAAATCTCATTTGGGGTGGTGTTAAATCGGCAGTAGTTAAAAAATTTTTCTGGACCGTTTCTTAGTTCATGAATAAAACCAGAAATATTTCTCTTTTGGTTGATTGGATGAACCCAAAATCTATTTTGTTTGTCATTTTCCAATTCCAAAAAACTCCAAAAAAACTTGCCACAACAAAATATTCATCTCTACTTCTTTATTCATATTTGGAGTAGGGAAACAAACTAAACACTTGTATTAAACTAAATACTTAATAACTTAATACTTAAACTTAACACTAGCTACTACAACTGATAATCATGTACTGAAATAATCTTGTTGTAGTAAAACAATTTCAAAATTTTGTTGCAGTCGGTGCGTTTCCTTTTTGTTTTGAAACATATATTTTGCAACAGAATGTTGCGTTGCGCAACAAAATGTTGCAGCCGTTGCGTTTCCAGCTTTAGGCTGGACGGTAAAATCTGTAGGTGGCTAAAAATCGCCCGTTACACCGGTACGTGAATATGGGTGAATAGAGGTATGTTGAATTGTACGTGACGTGGCGTCGGGTGTGATGGTCGTCGGTGACACGGTACAAAAAAAGAAACACGTAAGCGGTCGTAACGACGGTTACGATGCGAGAGCTAGGCGAGTGCCAGCGGCCGGTACTCGTCTGTGCTACATAATACAAGATTCCTAATAAGCTCGTATATTTTGTTTTTAATTTTTATCAAAAAAAAATGTCACCCGGAAAGTAAAATTAAATTTTTATGAGCGTTTGAACTTCAAATTTTTACAACTCAATGTCCCACGTAGCGGTTTTCTTATTTTGTTGTAATTCAAAAACGAATACTACCTATAGATTCATGAAATTTACACCATGTGTTTATTTTATCAATTCCTATAGATAGGTACTTGATAAAATGTTCAAAATATGTTGACTCGTTTTGAGCTGTTTACGGATGTTATCAATTTTTTTTTGTCTATAAATAGGAATTAAATGGTATTCAATTGCTCACCCTT
>NC_083560.1:159997482-159999351 GCF_019925205.1 Metopolophium dirhodum | reverse complement strand
GCGTACGGCACTCCGAGTCCGCGGGACGTGCTCGCCGAATGCCCGCACCGAATAATACCGGTAAACCACATCCACTTGCCGTATTAATATTTTACGTTAGTCCACCTCGCACCCGTCGAACGCCGACCAGACAAAAATCGGCAATCGATGAAGGGCACAGTGTCCACGGATCCGGTCACGGGGACGCCGCCGCGCACCAAGGGCGACTCCGCGCCTCGCCCGTCGAAGAAAAATTTTTCCGCGTTCGGCACACCGAGTCCGCGGGACGTAATAATTCTTTACGTTAGTCCACCTCGCACCCGTCGAACGCCGACCAGACAAAAATCGGCAATCGATGAAGGGCACAGTGTCCACGGATCCGGTCACGGGGACGCCGCCGCGCACCAAGGGCGACTCCGCGCCTCGCCCGTCGATGAAAAATATTTCCGCGTACGGCACTCCGAGTCCGCGGGACGTAATAATTCTTTACGTTAGTCCACCTCGCACCCGTCGAACGCCGACCAGACAAAAATCGGCAATCGATGAAGGGCACAGTGTCCACGGATCCGGTCACGGGGACGCCGCCGCGCACCAAGGGCGACTCCGCGCCTCGCCCGTCGATGAAAAATATTTCCGCGTACGGCACTCCGAGTCCGCGGGACGTGCTCGCCGAATGCCCGCACCGAATAATACCGGTAAACCACATCCACTTGCCGTATTAATATTTTACGTTAGTCCACCTCGCACCCGTCGAACGCCGACCAGACAAAAATCGGCAATCGATGAAGGGCACAGTGTCCACGGATCCGGTCACGGGGACGCCGCCGCGCACCAAGGGCGACTCCGCGCCTCGCCCGTCGATGAAAAATTTTTCCGCGTTCGGCACACCGAGTCCGCGGGACGTAATAATTCTTTACGTTAGTCCACCTCGCACCCGTCGAACGCCGACCAGACAAAAATCGGCAATCGATGAAGGGCACAGTGTCCACGGATCCGGTCACGGGGACGCCGCCGCGCACCAAGGGCGACTCCGCGCCTCGCCCGTCGATGAAAAATATTTCCGCGTACGGCACTCCGAGTCCGCGGGACGTAATAATTCTTTACGTTAGTCCACCTCGCACCCGTCGAACGCCGACCAGACAAAAATCGGCAATCGATGAAGGGCACAGTGTCCACGGATCCGGTCACGGGGACGCCGCCGCGCACCAAGGGCGACTCCGCGCCTCGCCCGTCGATGAAAAATATTTCCGCGTACGGCACTCCGAGTCCGCGGGACGTGCTCGCCGAATGCCCGCACCGAATAATACCGGTAAACCACATCCACTTGCCGTATTAATATTTTACGTTAGTCCACCTCGCACCCGTCGAACGCCGACCAGACAAAAATCGGCAATCGATGAAGGGCACAGTGTCCACGGATCCGGTCACGGGGACGCCGCCGCGCACCAAGGGCGACTCCGCGCCTCGCCCGTCGAAGAAAAATTTTTCCGCGTTCGGCACACCGAGTCCGCGGGACGTAATAATTCTTTACGTTAGTCCACCTCGCACCCGTCGAACGCCGACCAGACAAAAATCGGCAATCGATGAAGGGCACAGTGTCCACGGATCCGGTCACGGGGACGCCGCCGCGCACCAAGGGCGACTCCGCGCCTCGCCCGTCGATGAAAAATATTTCCGCGTACGGCACTCCGAGTCCGCGGGACGTAATAATTCTTTACGTTAGTCCACCTCGCACCCGTCGAACGCCGACCAGACAAAAATCGGCAATCGATGAAGGGCACAGTGTCCACGGATCCGGTCACGGGGACGCCGCCGCGCACCAAGGGCGACTCCGCGCCTCGCCCGTCGAGGAAAAATATTTCCGCGTACGGCACTCCGAGTCCGCGGGAC
>NC_083560.1:159977482-159992482 GCF_019925205.1 Metopolophium dirhodum | reverse complement strand
GGCGGTTTCATCCTGACGGATTTACGGGAGCGGGGCATGGAGGCCTCCATGGCATGCCCGAGAGCACGCGTAAGAGACTCCGCTACCTGTCCGCAACCGCCCACCATGGTCTCATGTTCACCAAGAACTTTCTGGGCCAGAACCCACCTAAACCTATCCCAGTCGGCTTTCCTAACATTGAATCGACTTTTCCCTACCGCGGGTCCCTCCGACCCTGATCCGACGCGGATCTTGAATCTGATGGTCCTGTGGTCGCTGTCGGTGACATCGAGCACTTCCCATTCAGAGACTGAGTTCGTCAGTGAACCCCCTCTCGTCAGCGTAACATCTATGTTCGATGCCCCCATACCCGGCCTCTCGTACGTGTCGAGGTGGCCAGGCTGGTTGTGCACCGTCAAGTGTTTCGCCGCGATCAGGGATTCGACGTGGGTCCCCCGGGCTGAACCCGAGTTGTTGCCCGGCCGACTGAACCATTGCGGCGAGTGCGCGTTCACGTCGGCCCCTATCACGACGTCTTGGTTGACCCTATCAAGAATATCACCTAGCCTGTCCGTAAAGATGCGTGTCGGGATGCTGTACTTGAAGTAAGCTGACACGAACACGACCGCCTGTCCATGTCTCTTCCTGAGACTGGCCACGGCGCAGAACCTATCGCTGAGCCCCTGCAGGGCTACCACCTCGATGTCCTGATTTAGGACAACTATGGCAGCCCCTGCACTACCGTCCCTACTGCTGAGAACCACTTTCGTGGCGCGGTAGTCAAAACCTAGCAACTTGTCTCCCGAGGTCAGCACTTCCTGAAGCAGAAGCACCTCAATCCCGTTAGCCCTGCTGTAGTCCAGTATCTGATCTGAGACGAGATGATTCCCGTTCATGTTCAGTTGGACTACACAGTAGGTCGAAGAGATCATTTTGAGCCGAAATCTGTCCTACGGGCAACCGTGATGGTCGCCTTGTGAAGAGTAGTAGATAGGGACAGGAGGAGTCTCCGGGTTTTGTGGCTCTCGCCTACCGCCATCCGTCCGTGCCTTAGCGCTGGGCGCTACTTACGGGCGGAGGTGGAGCTAGGACGTCGACGGCTAACCGCCTACGGCCTAGGGTCGTCTGTGGACCACCAGCACCGGGCCCCGGAGGGCCCGTACCTTTTCTGAGGGCCGGAATGACTCAGTTAAGTGCCACCTTGGGTACCGGACCTCCCACTAGGTGTTGTGGTTTATGTACTACTATCTGGCGCCTGTCCCACAGCCACCACGTTTCAGCCGAGGTAGGCTCCTCAACCTTGAGGGGCACCACGCACAGCTCCGGCTGGCCGTATCTGTGCGCGGTGGGGCTCCCCTCTCCCGTGGTACTGACTAGGTTTTTGGTTGATGTCAGTGGATCAACCCGGGGCGTGGCCCCTACCACTATTTTGGCTCCCCAGCCGGCTAGTGGTGGGCCTTGCGGTGGAGATTCGGGCCAGCGCTTACACGCTAACCCCGGGTCCCCACCAACCCCTCCGTCGCCTGTGACGGAGCCTACCTAGCCTGGAGAATACCTACTCTATCCGAAGATCTTTTGGCCTCGATGGCCTCCCTAGCAAAGCGACGCAGTGCACAGTAGTTTGACCTAGTGTCCAGTAACACCTTGGTCTCACACGGCCATGCGTCCTCGCCCACAAGCCTGATGAGCCTTGCTCTCTCAGCAGAGAGCACAGGGCATCTGAAGAGCACGTGGTCCACCGTCTCGTCCTCAGTTTCACATCTGCACGCGCCCGTACCACGCAGGGCGAAAGACTCCAACTTGGAGTTGAAGTCTCCGTGACCCGTGAGGAACTGGCACACGTAGTGATCCACCTCGAGAGGGAGAGCCAGTCTCCATCTTATGTCGGGAAAAATAGCATGGGTCCAACGACCCTTCGTGCTATTATCCCACCTATCCTGCCAGATGTCAATGATCCTATCCCACTGGTTGTTCATCTCCTCCTCTGAGATTTCACCAGCTTTCCTTTTGATCCTAACCACATGCCATCGGATTTCCAAATCTAGAGGCAGCTGCCCAGCAACAACCTGCAACGCATCCGTTGAGGTCGTTCTGTATGCCCCTGTTAGAGAGAGAAGGGCCCTCCTCTGCTTGCTGCCGAGGAGTTTTATCGCCTTCGCCGTGAGGACTCCTTTCGACCAGATCTCCGCAGCGTAAGTGATACGAGGCAGGAAGACTGCCTTGTATATTACGGCGGAGGTGGACTGTCGGAGACCCCAGTCCGCAGACGATGCCGCTCTAAGCCTACTGTACAGAGAGTCGGACTTTCCGGCCACGCCGCTCACGTGCGCCCAGAAATTTCGCCTACTGTCCAATTCAACGCCCAGATACCTAACTGAACTCACAGCCACGATGTCCTCTGTCCCGAAGGGAACAGTGAACCCCGGCCGCAGCCCTCCTTTCAGGGGGATCGCTTGAGACTTGCTTGCCGAGAAGGTTAGACCTCTTCGGCTCGCCCACTCGCGCAAGGCGCCGAGCGTCGCTCTCGCTTTCCCCTGAATTTCTTCGAGATCGGAGCCCGCGATAAGAACCGCCAGGTCATCCGCGTACGCGACCAGTTTGACCCTATCGTCCGTGTTGGTGACCAACGCCCTATCCATAGATAAATTCCAAAGACTTGGCCCTAACTGTGAGCCTTGAGGGCAGCCTCTGGTGAGATCCGCGAATGCTGTCGCTCCCTCCACCGAGAGCACCGCCCTTCTGCCCGTCAGATAGCTCTGTATGATAGATCTAGTTGCATCGGATGCCCCCAGATCCATCATGTCCCTAATCAGAACGTTCCATCTCAGGTTGTCGAAGGCTCCTGAGATATCCAGAAAGACTCCTACCACCATCTCCTCACTGTTGTCCACCCAATCCAGACACGACTTGATCGCGCTGATTGTGGACTTACCGACCCTGAAACCATGTTGCTCTGCTGAAAGAGCGCCCCCCGTTTCCTCCTCAAGCCTGTCCACCACCAGCCGTTCCAGCACTTTTGACGGTGCCGAAAGCAGGCTGACTGGTCTATATGACTTAGGAAGACTCGGGTCTCTGTCCTCTCCCTTCCTGATGATCACCACCTCTGCTGTCTTCCAACAGTCCGGAAATTCCGACTTCCTGAGGCACTCTCTCAGGACGTTGGTCAGCGGCAAGCCGATGACGCCCCACGCCTTCCTGAGTACCCCAGCGGTGATCCCATCCAGTCCCGGAGCTTTGTTAGGGGCCATCCTCCAGACAGCCGCCTTAACCTCGGCCTCCGTGACCTCTGGTCTCACTCTTCCTACTCTCTCAGCCTCAAAGATAGGAGCAGCCCTGTCCCTAGGGATTAGGCTCTCCAACAGACACTCGGCCGTCTCCAAAGCCGTCACCGTGAAGGTTCCGTCTTCTCGAAGCACAGCGTTTGGTACCCTACTCTTAGAAGATCCATTCCTAGCCCAACGATAGACCGGGCCCCAGATGTCCGAGTTGCTGGAGGTAGCGAACTTCCTCCACGACTCCATCTTGGCCTTCCTAATCTTTTTCAGGTGCTCGTTCCTGAGCACTCTGAATTGGTCCCTATCCGAGACTTTATAGTCCATGGTGCGTCTGAAGTTATTGAGGCGCCTTTTGGACTCTTCGAGTCCGGCGTCCCACCATGGCGGTTTCATCCTGACGGATTTACGGGAGCGGGGCATGGAGGCCTCCATGGCATGCCCGAGAGCACGCGTAAGAGACTCCGCTACCTGTCCGCAACCGCCCACCATGGTCTCATGTTCACCAAGAACTTTCTGGGCCAGAACCCACCTAAACCTATCCCAGTCGGCTTTCCTAACATTGAATCGACTTTTCCCTACCGCGGGTCCCTCCGACCCTGATCCGACGCGGATCTTGAATCTGATGGTCCTGTGGTCGCTGTCGGTGACATCGAGCACTTCCCATTCAGAGACTGAGTTCGTCAGTGAACCCCCTCTCGTCAGCGTAACATCTATGTTCGATGCCCCCATACCCGGCCTCTCGTACGTGTCGAGGTGGCCAGGCTGGTTGTGCACCGTCAAGTGTTTCGCCGCGATCAGGGATTCGACGTGGGTCCCCCGGGCTGAACCCGAGTTGTTGCCCGGCCGACTGAACCATTGCGGCGAGTGCGCGTTCACGTCGGCCCCTATCACGACGTCTTGGTTGACCCTATCAAGAATATCACCTAGCCTGTCCGTAAAGATGCGTGTCGGGATGCTGTACTTGAAGTAAGCTGACACGAACACGACCGCCTGTCCATGTCTCTTCCTGAGACTGGCCACGGCGCAGAACCTATCGCTGAGCCCCTGCAGGGCTACCACCTCGATGTCCTGATTTAGGACAACTATGGCAGCCCCTGCACTACCGTCCCTACTGCTGAGAACCACTTTCGTGGCGCGGTAGTCAAAACCTAGCAACTTGTCTCCCGAGGTCAGCACTTCCTGAAGCAGAAGCACCTCAACCCCGTTAGCCCTGCTGTAGTCCAGTATCTGATCTGAGACGAGATGATTCCCGTTCATGTTCAGTTGGACTACACAGTAGGTCGAAGAGATCATTTTGAGCCGAAATCTGTCCTACGGGCAACCGTGATGGTCGCCTTGTGAAGAGCCACACAACCGCTGTGCCCCGACTGAGCAGCCAGGCCACAGTTGGCGCACTTGACCGGCACGCTCTTGCAGTCCTTGGCCCTATGGCCCTTGACCGCGCAGCGCCCGCAAGTGTCCACCGTCTGCACACACTTCAGAGCCCTGTGACCGAAATGCTGGCACTTGAAGCACCTGACTACGTCAACGTACTCCTTGACCTTGCACTTGGCCAACCCGATGAAAAGACTCTTTCCTACCAGAGTCTTGAAGGCGCTTGGTCTAACCGAGCAGACCCACCAAACAAGCTCGTCCGTCTTGGGCCCCTTCATGAAGAGGGGGACCACGGCCTCCTTGTCCAGACCAAGCTCCGGGTTCTGATCCACGATCTGGCCCGCGAGCTTCTCCTTAGGAATTTCCCTATCCACGTCATACACTAGTACGGTCGGCCATCTCGCACTCTCCTCTCTCACACCCTTACCGTCTTTTTCCATGGCCTTCAAGGCCGCATACGTGGCCTCGTCAGCCGGCCTAACCACCAGATCTCCTCTCGGGAGCTTCGCAGAGCCGCCAAGCTTGGGCACCGCCACCCCCTTGACCAGATCGGCCCAGAGCTGTTTCTTGGCCTCACTGGCCCCAGCAGCCCCCACCGAGACGACGAAGGCGCGGGCCGGAGCCCTCGCCTTCTCCCTCTCGATGGCCTTAGCCACCTTCTTGGAGGTGGTGATGGCCACTCTCGGCTGCTCCTTGGGCTTCTCCTCATTCTTCTTCTTCTTCTTCTTTTTCCTTTTGCTCTTCCTGCTCACAACCTCCACAAACGGCTGCTCCTTTACCTTTCCCTTCACCTTCTCCTTAGCAGCCGCAGACTTGGCCTTGGCCTTGTCCTCGACCTTCTTCTTCTTCTTGGGCGGAGATGGCGCAACCGTCCTCTCCACCACAACCTCGCGCACCTCAGGTCTCGACTGAGACCGCCTCGCCTCCTCGACCCTACCTTGCAGAACCGTGTTCTGCCTATAGGCCTCATCGAGCAAGGCCTCATACCTTTCCCTGATCTCCAAGATTGTCCGCAGAGCGGCCGCCGAAATCTTTCGCTTCTCCTTCTCTGCCAGAAGGAGCGCGTCCAGGTCCCTACCAATATTCCTTGCCTTTTGAGGAAAGGATGAAATACCAAAGGAGGAGCATTCAGAAATGCCTTCCTCCTCTGGACCGTCCACCCTCTTCCTCTTTTGTACCTTGGCGACGGTGTCCCCCTCTGGGACCCCCGCCGCCGGTGCACCCGCCCTTACCTCTTCCAGGCATCCCCCCTCTTCGTCGGTCAGTTCCATGTCAGACATGACTGACCGCGCTCTTGGACTTAACCTAAATACAACTATCGAGCCTACCTACCCTAGTGGCAGCGCCTTTTCCTCCTTTGCGAGTGGGGAGTACTAACGGCACTGGAACTATGCTACCTTAACCTATATAATATAAATCCTAACACCTTACCTGATGGCGGCAGCGCAGCAACGTGTTCGCCCTAAGGCTTATACAGACCGACTCAAAATCGACACCGGTCTGTTCGCGGGAATTTTAACGCGCCACTCGCGTACGCGCACGCACCGCGCACTCGCCCACCAGAGCGTTGCACTGGGGGGGACCGGTTGTACGCACTCGCACGTTCACGCGCGCCCGCACACTTGCTCGCGCACTCGCAGTTTCCCGGGGGCGGTGACCACTCAGGCCGCGCGCACTCGCACGATCCTAATCACCACGCGCCGCACGTACGCCACTCGGACACGTCACGCGTTGGCGTCGGTCCGCGCGCACCCGCACGATCCGCCGCGCGTCTCTCGCCCGCCGGAACTTTGATCGCCGCTCCTGGGGCCGCAAAACGCTGCACGAAAACGCAGCTCGGGCCCGTCGATTTATCTTAAAAAAGACTATTCGACTGTCCAAACCGCGATGTCGTACCTCGATTCTGTGACCTTCTGTTCGCTCGCGAACTTTTTGAGCCTAACTTCGGCACTGAAAGTCGAACTTTCGCGCGGCCTACACCAAAATTAGCGCTAGAACAGCACGAATTCAACGGTGTATCGTCCGACGCGAAATTCGCAATACAGCCCGAGGAATCGCTGAAAGGGTTTTGCCGGTCGGGCGTAAACAAAGAGTTTACGCTTGCGACAGACTAAAAACGCCCTCACGCCTTGCTAACCTAACCGATTTTCGCGCTCGATGCACCAGTAGAAGCGTCTACTCGAGACGAATCTTTTGGTACTAAGAACGCAAAAATTTGACTACTCTAACCCGTTCGGAACTTGAGTTGTACACGGAGCACCTCAAAAACACGTCCGCACTGTATGGCTGTCAGACCAACACTAGTAGATAGGGACAGGAGTCTCCGGGTTTTGTGGCTCTCGCCTACCGCCATCCGTCCGTGCCTTAGCGCTGGGCGCTACTTACGGGCGGAGGTGGAGCTAGGACGTCGACGGCTAACCGCCTACGGCCTAGGGTCGTCTGTGGACCACCAGCACCGGGCCCCGGAGGGCCCGTACCTTTTCTGAGGGCCGGAATGACTCAGTTAAGTGCCACCTTGGGTACCGGACCTCCCACTAGGTGTTGTGGTTTATGTACTACTATCTGGCGCCTGTCCCACAGCCACCACGTTTCAGCCGAGGTAGGCTCCTCAACCTTGAGGGGCACCACGCACAGCTCCGGCTGGCCGTATCTGTGCGCGGTGGGGCTCCCCTCTCCCGTGGTACTGACTAGGTTTTTGGTTGATGTCAGTGGATCAACCCGGGGCGTGGCCCCTACCACTATTTTGGCTCCCCAGCCGGCTAGTGGTGGGCCTTGCGGTGGAGATTCGGGCCAGCGCTTACACGCTAACCCCGGGTCCCCACCAACCCCTCCGTCGCCTGTGACGGAGCCTACCTAGCCTGGAGAATACCTACTCTATCCGAAGATCTTTTGGCCTCGATGGCCTCCCTAGCAAAGCGACGCAGTGCACAGTAGTTTGACCTAGTGTCCAGTAACACCTTGGTCTCACACGGCCATGCGTCCTCGCCCACAAGCCTGATGAGCCTTGCTCTCTCAGCAGAGAGCACAGGGCATCTGAAGAGCACGTGGTCCACCGTCTCGTCCTCAGTTTCACATCTGCACGCGCCCGTACCACGCAGGGCGAAAGACTCCAACTTGGAGTTGAAGTCTCCGTGACCCGTGAGGAACTGGCACACGTAGTGATCCACCTCGAGAGGGAGAGCCAGTCTCCATCTTATGTCGGGAAAAATAGCATGGGTCCAACGACCCTTCGTGCTATTATCCCACCTATCCTGCCAGATGTCAATGATCCTATCCCACTGGTTGTTCATCTCCTCCTCTGAGATTTCACCAGCTTTCCTTTTGATCCTAACCACATGCCATCGGATTTCCAAATCTAGAGGCAGCTGCCCAGCAACAACCTGCAACGCATCCGTTGAGGTCGTTCTGTATGCCCCTGTTAGAGAGAGAAGGGCCCTCCTCTGCTTGCTGCCGAGGAGTTTTATCGCCTTCGCCGTGAGGACTCCTTTCGACCAGATCTCCGCAGCGTAAGTGATACGAGGCAGGAAGACTGCCTTGTATATTACGGCGGAGGTGGACTGTCGGAGACCCCAGTCCGCAGACGATGCCGCTCTAAGCCTACTGTACAGAGAGTCGGACTTTCCGGCCACGCCGCTCACGTGCGCCCAGAAATTTCGCCTACTGTCCAATTCAACGCCCAGATACCTAACTGAACTCACAGCCACGATGTCCTCTGTCCCGAAGGGAACAGTGAACCCCGGCCGCAGCCCTCCTTTCAGGGGGATCGCTTGAGACTTGCTTGCCGAGAAGGTTAGACCTCTTCGGCTCGCCCACTCGCGCAAGGCGCCGAGCGTCGCTCTCGCTTTCCCCTGAATTTCTTCGAGATCGGAGCCCGCGATAAGAACCGCCAGGTCATCCGCGTACGCGACCAGTTTGACCCTATCGTCCGTGTTGGTGACCAACGCCCTATCCATAGATAAATTCCAAAGACTTGGCCCTAACTGTGAGCCTTGAGGGCAGCCTCTGGTGAGATCCGCGAATGCTGTCGCTCCCTCCACCGAGAGCACCGCCCTTCTGCCCGTCAGATAGCTCTGTATGATAGATCTAGTTGCATCGGATGCCCCCAGATCCATCATGTCCCTAATCAGAACGTTCCATCTCAGGTTGTCGAAGGCTCCTGAGATATCCAGAAAGACTCCTACCACCATCTCCTCACTGTTGTCCACCCAATCCAGACACGACTTGATCGCGCTGATTGTGGACTTACCGACCCTGAAACCATGTTGCTCTGCTGAAAGAGCGCCCCCCGTTTCCTCCTCAAGCCTGTCCACCACCAGCCGTTCCAGCACTTTTGACGGTGCCGAAAGCAGGCTGACTGGTCTATATGACTTAGGAAGACTCGGGTCTCTGTCCTCTCCCTTCCTGATGATCACCACCTCTGCTGTCTTCCAACAGTCCGGAAATTCCGACTTCCTGAGGCACTCTCTCAGGACGTTGGTCAGCGGCAAGCCGATGACGCCCCACGCCTTCCTGAGTACCCCAGCGGTGATCCCATCCAGTCCCGGAGCTTTGTTAGGGGCCATCCTCCAGACAGCCGCCTTAACCTCGGCCTCCGTGACCTCTGGTCTCACTCTTCCTACTCTCTCAGCCTCAAAGATAGGAGCAGCCCTGTCCCTAGGGATTAGGCTCTCCAACAGACACTCGGCCGTCTCCAAAGCCGTCACCGTGAAGGTTCCGTCTTCTCGAAGCACAGCGTTTGGTACCCTACTCTTAGAAGATCCATTCCTAGCCCAACGATAGACCGGGCCCCAGATGTCCGAGTTGCTGGAGGTAGCGAACTTCCTCCACGACTCCATCTTGGCCTTCCTAATCTTTTTCAGGTGCTCGTTCCTGAGCACTCTGAATTGGTCCCTATCCGAGACTTTATAGTCCATGGTGCGTCTGAAGTTATTGAGGCGCCTTTTGGACTCTTCGAGTCCGGCGTCCCACCATGGCGGTTTCATCCTGACGGATTTACGGGAGCGGGGCATGGAGGCCTCCATGGCATGCCCGAGAGCACGCGTAAGAGACTCCGCTACCTGTCCGCAACCGCCCACCATGGTCTCATGTTCACCAAGAACTTTCTGGGCCAGAACCCACCTAAACCTATCCCAGTCGGCTTTCCTAACATTGAATCGACTTTTCCCTACCGCGGGTCCCTCCGACCCTGATCCGACGCGGATCTTGAATCTGATGGTCCTGTGGTCGCTGTCGGTGACATCGAGCACTTCCCATTCAGAGACTGAGTTCGTCAGTGAACCCCCTCTCGTCAGCGTAACATCTATGTTCGATGCCCCCATACCCGGCCTCTCGTACGTGTCGAGGTGGCCAGGCTGGTTGTGCACCGTCAAGTGTTTCGCCGCGATCAGGGATTCGACGTGGGTCCCCCGGGCTGAACCCGAGTTGTTGCCCGGCCGACTGAACCATTGCGGCGAGTGCGCGTTCACGTCGGCCCCTATCACGACGTCTTGGTTGACCCTATCAAGAATATCACCTAGCCTGTCCGTAAAGATGCGTGTCGGGATGCTGTACTTGAAGTAAGCTGACACGAACACGACCGCCTGTCCATGTCTCTTCCTGAGACTGGCCACGGCGCAGAACCTATCGCTGAGCCCCTGCAGGGCTACCACCTCGATGTCCTGATTTAGGACAACTATGGCAGCCCCTGCACTACCGTCCCTACTGCTGAGAACCACTTTCGTGGCGCGGTAGTCAAAACCTAGCAACTTGTCTCCCGAGGTCAGCACTTCCTGAAGCAGAAGCACCTCAACCCCGTTAGCCCTGCTGTAGTCCAGTATCTGATCTGAGACGAGATGATTCCCGTTCATGTTCAGTTGGACTACACAGTAGGTCGAAGAGATCATTTTGAGCCGAAATCTGTCCTACGGGCAACCGTGATGGTCGCCTTGTGAAGAGCCACACAACCGCTGTGCCCCGACTGAGCAGCCAGGCCACAGTTGGCGCACTTGACCGGCACGCTCTTGCAGTCCTTGGCCCTATGGCCCTTGACCGCGCAGCGCCCGCAAGTGTCCACCGTCTGCACACACTTCAGAGCCCTGTGACCGAAATGCTGGCACTTGAAGCACCTGACTACGTCAACGTACTCCTTGACCTTGCACTTGGCCAACCCGATGAAAAGACTCTTTCCTACCAGAGTCTTGAAGGCGCTTGGTCTAACCGAGCAGACCCACCAAACAAGCTCGTCCGTCTTGGGCCCCTTCATGAAGAGGGGGACCACGGCCTCCTTGTCCAGACCAAGCTCCGGGTTCTGATCCACGATCTGGCCCGCGAGCTTCTCCTTAGGAATTTCCCTATCCACGTCATACACTAGTACGGTCGGCCATCTCGCACTCTCCTCTCTCACACCCTTACCGTCTTTTTCCATGGCCTTCAAGGCCGCATACGTGGCCTCGTCAGCCGGCCTAACCACCAGATCTCCTCTCGGGAGCTTCGCAGAGCCGCCAAGCTTGGGCACCGCCACCCCCTTGACCAGATCGGCCCAGAGCTGTTTCTTGGCCTCACTGGCCCCAGCAGCCCCCACCGAGACGACGAAGGCGCGGGCCGGAGCCCTCGCCTTCTCCCTCTCGATGGCCTTAGCCACCTTCTTGGAGGTGGTGATGGCCACTCTCGGCTGCTCCTTGGGCTTCTCCTCATTCTTCTTCTTCTTCTTCTTTTTCCTTTTGCTCTTCCTGCTCACAACCTCCACAAACGGCTGCTCCTTTACCTTTCCCTTCACCTTCTCCTTAGCAGCCGCAGACTTGGCCTTGGCCTTGTCCTCGACCTTCTTCTTCTTCTTGGGCGGAGATGGCGCAACCGTCCTCTCCACCACAACCTCGCGCACCTCAGGTCTCGACTGAGACCGCCTCGCCTCCTCGACCCTACCTTGCAGAACCGTGTTCTGCCTATAGGCCTCATCGAGCAAGGCCTCATACCTTTCCCTGATCTCCAAGATTGTCCGCAGAGCGGCCGCCGAAATCTTTCGCTTCTCCTTCTCTGCCAGAAGGAGCGCGTCCAGGTCCCTACCAATATTCCTTGCCTTTTGAGGAAAGGATGAAATACCAAAGGAGGAGCATTCAGAAATGCCTTCCTCCTCTGGACCGTCCACCCTCTTCCTCTTTTGTACCTTGGCGACGGTGTCCCCCTCTGGGACCCCCGCCGCCGGTGCACCCGCCCTTACCTCTTCCAGGCATCCCCCCTCTTCGTCGGTCAGTTCCATGTCAGACATGACTGACCGCGCTCTTGGACTTAACCTAAATACAACTATCGAGCCTACCTACCCTAGTGGCAGCGCCTTTTCCTCCTTTGCGAGTGGGGAGTACTAACGGCACTGGAACTATGCTACCTTAACCTATATAATATAAATCCTAACACCTTACCTGATGGCGGCAGCGCAGCAACGTGTTCGCCCTAAGGCTTATACAGACCGACTCAAAATCGACACCGGTCTGTTCGCGGGAATTTTAACGCGCCACTCGCGTACGCGCACGCACCGCGCACTCGCCCACCAGAGCGTTGCACTGGGGGGGACCGGTTGTACGCACTCGCACGTTCACGCGCGCCCGCACACTTGCTCGCGCACTCGCAGTTTCCCGGGGGCGGTGACCACTCAGGCCGCGCGCACTCGCACGATCCTAATCACCACGCGCCGCACGTACGCCACTCGGACACGTCACGCGTTGGCGTCGGTCCGCGCGCACCCGCACGATCCGCCGCGCGTCTCTCGCCCGCCGGAACTTTGATCGCCGCTCCTGGGGCCGCAAAACGCTGCACGAAAACGCAGCTCGGGCCCGTCGATTTATCTTAAAAAAGACTATTCGACTGTCCAAACCGCGATGTCGTACCTCGATTCTGTGACCTTCTGTTCGCTCGCGAACTTTTTGAGCCTAACTTCGGCACTGAAAGTCGAACTTTCGCGCGGCCTACACCAAAATTAGCGCTAGAACAGCACGAATTCAACGGTGTATCGTCCGACGCGAAATTCGCAATACAGCCCGAGAAATCGCTGAAAGGGTTTTGCCGGTCGGGCGTAAACAAAGAGTTTACGCTTGCGACAGACTAAAAACGCCCTCACGCCTTGCTAACCTAACCGATTTTCGCGCTCGATGCACCAGTAGAAGCGTCTACTCGAGACGAATCTTTTGGTACTAAGAACGCAAAAATTTGACTACTCTAACCCGTTCGGAACTTGAGTTGTACACGGAGCACCTCAAAAACACGTCCGCACTGTATGGCTGTCAGACCAACACTAGTTAGTAGATAGGGACAGTGAGAATCTCGTTAATCCATTCATGCGCGTCACTAATTAGATGACGAGGCATTTGGCTACCTTAAAAAAAAAGAGTCATAGTTACTCCTGCCGTTTACCCGCGCTTGCTTGAATTTCTTCACGTTGACATTCAGAGCACTGGGCAGAAATCACATCGCGTCAACACCCGTCCCGGGCCATCGCGATGCTTTGTTTTAATTAGACAGTCGGATTCCCCTGGTCCGTGCCAGTTCTGAGTTGACCGTTACATGGCTGTCGATCCGGCTACGCGACCGACGCCGCGGCGGCCGGACCGCCCGGTGACGGCGAACCGACACCAAGGCGATCGGCCGGCCGCGACGCGGCCAGCGACCGAAGCTCGGTGGTTCCACGGTCGGCGGACGGCGACGGGCCCGCGGCCGCCTCGAGGCTCCCGGTCCGAAGACCGGGCGCGCGGGCGACGGCCGGGGTGTCGCCAAAACCGCCTACGCTTCTACGACGACCCGAACCCGACAGCCACGCTCCTCAGAGCCAATCCTTATCCCGAAGTTACGGATCGGTTTTGCCGACTTCCCTTACCTACATTATTCTATGCGGCTAGAGGCTGCTCACCTCGGAGACCTGCTGCGGATATCGGTACGAACCGACGCGAAGACTCCGCGTGGCCCTCTCTCGAATTTTCAAGGTCCGCGTGGGGATCACGGACACCGCCGCAACGAGCGGTGCTCTTCGCGCTCGCGTCCCTATCGCCCGGCTAGAGGATTCCAGGGACGTACAACGCTCACAGAGAAAAGAGAACTCTACCCAGATCCCCCGGCGGCTTCTTCGAGTTCATTCTGGTTACCCAGACGAGACAAAAGAGCCCCGAACACTAGGGAGCGGTTCCGCGTCGGGTTCCGGAATACGAACCGGATTCCCTCTCGCCCCAAGGGCGATTCGAAAACGCCTTCGCCCGTGGTACGAGGATCTCTCCCCGGGCTTAGGATCGACTGACTCTTGGACAACGGCTGTTCACAAGAAACCCTTCTCCACGGCAGCCCCCGAGGGCCCCTCTCGAGTATTTGCTACTACCACCAAGATCTGCACCGACGGCGGCTCCAGGCGGTCTCGCGACCTGCCCTTCGACGCACACCGCCGCGCCATCCTACTCGTCGAGGCTTGCCGGGACCGACCGCCGCGAGCGACGACCGGCCCCACTATGCCGTCGACGGCCGAGTATAGGCACGACGCTCCAGCGCCATCCATTTTCAGAGCTAGTTGCTTCGGCAGGTGAGTTGTTACACACTCCTTAGCGGATTCCGACTTCCATGGCCACCGTCCTGCTGTCATCAGCAACCAACGCCTTTCATGGTCTCTGAATACGCGTCGATTTCGGCGCCTTAACTCGGCGTTCGGTTCATCCCGCAGCGCCAGTTCTGCTTACCAAAAATGGCCCACTAAGCGCCTAGGGTTCCGTCGCCGGCTTCGCACGCGGTTCACGCGGTGTACCAGGTAAAGCCGGCGATCTCACCCATTTATAGTTTGAGAATAGGTTGAGGTCGTTTCGGCCCCAATGTCCTCTAATCATTCGCTTTACCGTATGAGACATCCTCCGTGTTACGAGCGTGTTGTTACCGCGCCGTACAGCGCGGAGTCCCACCGGCGTCCGTACGCCCGCGAACGGGCGGGACACATCGGCGCCAGCTATCCTGAGGGAAACTTCGGATGGAACCAGCTACTAGATGGTTCGATTAGTCTTTCGCCCCTATACCCAGCTCAGACGATCGATTTGCACGTCAGAATCGCTGCGGACCTCCATCAGGGTTTCCCCTGACTTCATCCTGGCCAGGCATAGTTCACCATCTTTCGGGTACCAACGTGTGCGCTAAGGGTGCGCCCTCGGACGGCCGAAGCCGACCTGGCGAAGACGCCCCCGGACTGCGGACCAGCGCGACTTTGAACGCCGGTGGGTTCGGTCGCTAGGCCATCGTCCGCACCGTAAACGGTTCACTTTCATTGCGCCAAACGTGGTTTTTCGTAAGATCACCGTTGACTCGCGCACACGTTAGACTCCTTGGTCCGTGTTTCAAGACGGGTCGGAAAGTAGCCCGAAATCGTCGCCGACCGACG
>NC_083560.1:159969982-159974982 GCF_019925205.1 Metopolophium dirhodum | reverse complement strand
AGCTGGCATCGTTTACAGTTAGAACTAGGGCGGTATCTGATCGCCTTCGAACCTCTAACTTTCGTTCTTGATCATACGAGAACGTACTTGGCAAATGCTTTCGCGTCAGTTCGTCTCGAGACGATCCAAGAATTTCACCTCTAACGTCTCGGTACGAATGCCCCCGCCCGTCTCTGTTGATCATTACCTCCGGTCCCGAAAACCGGCCCGGCGGGACGCGCGGGCGACTGGCGCCCGCGGCCCGGCGGCCCGCGCACGGAAACGCCCCGGAGGGCGATTTCGCGCGCCCGCGAAGGGCGGAGATGCGCGGGACCGAGGTCTTGTTCCATTATTCCATGCGACCAGTATTCAGGGCCTCTTTTGACGAGACGGCCGTGAAGCCGCCCCGCCAGATTTGAGCCTGCTTTGAGCACTCTAATTTGTTCAAAGTAAACGTGTCGGCCCGCCGACGGCAATCGGTGAAGATCACCGCGCAGCAAGATTGGAGTAGGCGGCCGCCGTCGTCGAACCCCGACGGCCGCGCGACGCGTGGCCGCGCGGCGCGCCGGAAGCCCGAGACACGTGTCCGCCTGCCGACAATACGTCCGGCCGACGTGCCGGTAACTAACACCCCGAGACGGCTGACGAGCGCGACGACGACCGCGCCGACGGGACACGTGGTCCCGCGACACGGCCGGCCGCGACACGACGGACCGCCAGGGTGGTCCGGCACCGCCCAGACACAGATCCGACTACGAGCTTTTTAACCGCAACAACTTTAATATACGCTATTGGAGCTGGAATTACCGCGGCTGCTGGCACCAGACTTGCCCTCCAATTGATCCTCGTTTAAAGGTTTTAAAGTGTTCTCATTCCGATTACGGGGCCTCGGATGAGTCCCGTATCGTTATTTTTCGTCACTACCTCCCCGTTCCGGGAGTGGGTAATTTGCGCGCCTGCTGCCTTCCTTGGATGTGGTAGCCGTTTCTCAGGCTCCCTCTCCGGAATCGAACCCTGATTCCCCGTTACCCGTTACCACCACGGTAGGCATGGAACCTACCGTCGACAGTTGATAAGGCAGACATTTGAAAGATGCGTCGCCGGTACGGAGACCGTGCGATCAGCTCGAAGTTATTCAGAGTCACCAGGTCTTTGCGCGGGCCGCGATCGGGACGCGCACGAAGCGCGCCGCGACGGGCCGGTTTTGATCTAATAAAAGCGTTCCTCCCGCGAGCGACGCCCGAGGGCGCCGCGACGGTCGGAACTCTGTCGGCATGTATTAGCTCTAGAATTACCACAGTTATCCAAGTAACTTGGGTACGATCTAAGGAACCACAACTGATTTAATGAGCCTTTCGCGGTTTCACCTTAATGCGGCTTGCACTGAGACATGCATGGCTTAATCTTTGAGACAAGCATATGACTACTGGCAGGATCAACCAGGGATCTCGGTTTTACAACAACTGCGTCCCGTGACGGATCCCCGCGGCGACGCCGACCAAGGGGCGACGACGACGCGGACACTCGTCTCGGGACGCGTGCGTCCGAGCGCCGGTCCGCCCGTGGGCAAGCCGACGCCGAGGAAGGTCGAAACGACCGTGACCGGTATACGGTCACGGCGCACGACCGACCGCGGTTCGAGTGGGATACGTGCGCGGACGGGCGCCCGTAAACCGCGCGCTTCGGTCGACGCGAGCGCCGCACTGAGCACCCGCAGAACGCGGGGCGACTGCGGCGGCGGTCGCGTGCGGAAGACCGAACACACGCGGAGAGCGAGCGCTCGCCCGACGCGACGTGACCCGTGCGTTGACGAGAGTCGGGGTTAGCGCGTACGCCGTCCGTTTTCAGCGGACGGAGAATTACCGCGCTAGCGCCTCTCGCCAGGTTTATAACGGCCCCCAGCCGAGATCGTGGGGGAAGCCGGGACGCGACGCGAAGTCCGTCGTCCCGGGGCTTCGCCCCGGCGACCGCCGGGCACGGCGACGATGGCCGGCCGCGGCGGGAATGTTTTGGCGTCGAGAGCTCGTAACTTGCGGAACGGTAACGGGAGTCGTCATCGATTTTTGAAAAAAACGATTTGCGCGTCGGAGGCCCACCGGAAGGCGGGCCTGCGACGCCGGTTGAGTTTTGCCACTCGGCGTGCGAGATGGGTCGGTCGCCGAAACTTGGACGGATACCATCGAAGGGCACCGGATTGCTGACCATTCCGAAGACTGGGGCAGACCGGTGCGCGGCGATGGACGCGTCGGCTTCGGCGTCGCCCGTGGCTTTGCTGTCGTACGTGATTGGCGATCGGACGCCGGCGGAACGCCGACGACCGAGTCGCTCACAAATTTACAAAATCTCGAGTTTCACAATGTGCGACGGGGGTGTTCACGCGTAGTGGTACACCCGGGTCGAAGGAACTTCGCCATCACCGTGCGTAGCGGTTAGGCGAGAATCGAAAATCCGTCAATCACCGTGCGTAGCGGTTAGGCGAAAATCACAAAATCCGTGCGTAGCGGTACGGCCGCGGATAAAGGATTACCGATTTAATTGTCGCGGACACCGGTGTCCTATAGTACTCGGAACGTACGACGTGAACACGTCTCGGGTACGTCGAGATCGAACCAACGGTTAACGAGTTATTGCACACGGAAAAACTACGTTCGAAAAGTTGAATTCGAAATCGTGTCGACGGACATCGCCGGGGCTGCCGTCATGTGCACCACCCCGGCACCGACGAATAACCGAGGACGTCGAGTGAAAAAAAAAAATCGAATTTTCACACACGGTGGTCCGTGCGACGGGACGGTACGGCGGGCGCGCAGCTCGGCGACGGTAATCACCCCTGTAACGTCGCGGTCAGCGCAGAAATTCTACGCGGTAAAGGTTTTCGGCAAAGGGGGATATCCCTGGACAACGACTCTGCGGTCTGCCCGTGATGAACGGTACGGTCGATGTCACCGGCAAACCGTGAAAACGGTTGACCGAGACCCCGCCGTCGGAATACAGTCAATCACAGTGCGTAGCGGTTAAGCGAAAATCAAATATCGGTCTATCTCCGTGCGTAGCGGTACGGCCGCGGATAAAGGATTACCGATTTAAATGTCGCGGACACCGGTGTCCTATAGTACTCGGAACGTACGACGTGAACACGTCTCGGGTACGTCGAGATCGAACCAACGGTTAACGAGTTATTGCACACGGAAAAACTACGTTCGAAAAGTTGAATTCGAAATCGTGTCGACGGACATCGCCGGGGCTGCCGTCATGTGCACCACCCCGGGACCGCCGAATAACCGCGAACGTCGAGTGAAAAAAAAAAATCGAATTTTCACACGCGGTGGTTCGGATCCGGTCACGGGGACGCCGCCGCGCACCAAGGGCGACTCCGCGCCTCGCCCGTCGATGAAAAATATTTCCGCGTACGGCACTCCGAGTCCGCGGGACGTAATAATTCTTTACGTTAGTCCACCTCGCACCCGTCGAACGCCGACCAGACAAAAATCGGCAATCGATGAAGGGCACAGTGTCCACGGATCCGGTCACGGGGACGCCGCCGCGCACCAAGGGCGACTCCGCGCCTCGCCCGTCGATGAAAAATATTTCCGCGTACGGCACTCCGAGTCCGCGGGACGTGCTCGCCGAATGCCCGCACCGAATAATACCGGTAAACCACATCCACTTGCCGTATTAATATTTTACGTTAGTCCACCACGGATCCGGTCACGGGGACGCCGCCGCGCACCAAGGGCGACTCCGCGCCTCGCCCGTCGATGAAAAATATTTCCGCGTACGGCACTCCGAGTCCGCGGGACGTAATAATTCTTTACGTTAGTCCACCTCGCACCCGTCGAACGCCGACCAGACAAAAATCGGCAATCGATGAAGGGCACAGTGTCCACGGATCCGGTCACGGGGACGCCGCCGCGCACCAAGGGCGACTCCGCGCCTCGCCCGTCGAGGAAAAATATTTCCGCGTACGGCACTCCGAGTCCGCGGGACGTGCTCGCCGAATGCCCGCACCGAATAATACCGGTAAACCACATCCACTTGCCGTATTAATATTTTACGTTAGTCCACCTCGCACCCGTCGAACGCCGACCAGACAAAAATCGGCAATCGATGAAGGGCACAGTGTCCACGGATCCGGTCACGGGGGACGCCGCCGCGCACCAAGGGCGACTCCGCGCCTCGCCCGTCGATGAAAAATATTTCCGCGTACGGCACTCCGAGTCCGCGGGACGTAATAATTCTTTACGTTAGTCCACCTCGCACCCGTCGAACGCCGACCAGACAAAAATCGGCAATCGATGAAGGGCACAGTGTCCACGGATCCGGTCACGGGGACGCCGCCGCGCACCAAGGGCGACTCCGCGCCTCGCCCGTCGAGGAAAAATATTTCCGCGTACGGCACTCCGAGTCCGCGGGACGTAATAATTCTTTACGTTAGTCCACCTCGCACCCGTCGAACGCCGACCAGACAAAAATCGGCAATCGATGAAGGGCACAGTGTCCACGGATCCGGTCACGGGGACGCCGCCGCGCACCAAGGGCGACTCCGCGCCTCGCCCGTCGAAGAAAAATTTTTCCGCGTTCGGCACTCCGAGTCCGCGGGACGTAATAATTCTTTACGTTAGTCCATCTCGCACCCGTCGAACGCCGACCAGACAAAAATCGGCAATCGATGAAGGGCACAGTGTTCCACGGATCCGGTCACGGGGACGCCGCCGCGCACCAAGGGCGACTCCCGCGCCTCGCCCGTCGATGAAAAATATTTCCGCGTACGGCACTCCGAGTCCGCGGGACGTAATAATTCTTTACGTTAGTCCACCTCGCACCCGTCGAACGCCGACCAGACAAAAATCGGCAATCGATGAAGGGCACAGTGTCCACGGATCCGGTCACGGGGACGCCGCCCGCGCACCAAGGGCGACTCCGCGCCTCGCCCGTCGAGGAAAAATATTTCCGCGTACGGCACTCCGAGTCCGCGGGACGTAATAATTCTTTACGTTAGTCCACCTCGCACCCGTCGAACG
>NC_083560.1:159953635-159958635 GCF_019925205.1 Metopolophium dirhodum | reverse complement strand
TCTGGCCGAGTATCCGGTATACGACCCTCAGACAGGCGTGGCCCGGGACCCGCGGGTCACCGAGGCCGCAATGTGCGTTCGACTGGTCGATGTTCGTATAACCTGCGGATTACACGACGACGCGCAGATAGCTGCGGTCTTCATCGATCCACGAGCCAAGTGATCCGCTGTTCGGGGTCGGGTGTTTTTTTTTGTCGACGAAACTTCTACCGGCCACGCGCCGTGCGCGGACGCACGGCGGGGCCCGTATGGTCTTTCGACGTTAACCATCTTTCGGTCGACGCTCGGTCGGGGGTCGCGGCGCGCGGGCGGTCGGCGAGCTAGTCGCGAGCGCACGCGGCCACGGGGTCGGATTAGGCGCGCGCGAGACCGGCAAGTGCTGCCGGTACCGCGGGCCCGTCTCTAATGATCCTTCCGCAGGTTCACCTACGGAAACCTTGTTACGACTTTTACTTCCTCTAAACGGCCGATTTCGGTCATCTTCGCGATCGCGCGACGACCCAGCCCCCGAGGGGGCCGAATAACGCGCGTCCACTCCGAAGACCTCAATGCGACCGTTCAATCGGTAGTAGCGACGGGCGGTGTGTACAAAGGGCAGGGACGTAATCAACGCGAGCTGATGACTCGCGCTTACTGGGAATTCCTCGTTCACGTGGAAAAATTGCAAGCCACGATCCCTAAGCACGAAGGAGGTTCAGCGGGTTACCCGAAGCCTGTCGGCCCAGGAATGTTAACACACGCTGATTCCTTCAGTGTAGCGCGCGTGCGGCCCAGAACATCTAAGGGCATCACAGACCTGTTATCGCTCAGTCTCGTGCGGCTATTTTCGTCCGCCGCCTGTCCCTCTAAGAAGAGTTTAAGCTCCTGGGAGCCGGCGGTAGCCCTAGTAACGTATCGTGATCCGCCGGCGACGGCCGCGAACACGGCGCGCTTCACCACGGAGCCCGACGCACGACGGACGCGCGCCGACCCGGAGGTTGCCCCCCGGCCGACACACGCCCGCCGCACGCCGGGACGCGGATGGCGCGGCCGCGCTCGACGACCGCCGTGGACGACGGGCGAACGCGTTCGGGGATACCGGGCGAGCCGACGGGTACGCGAACACGAACGGCCGAAACCGCCCGCGCCGCGCACACGCCGACCCGGGGTTACCCGCCTAGTTAGCAGGACAGAGTCTCGTTCGTTATCGGAATTAACCAGACAGATCGCTCCACCAACTAAGAACGGCCATGCACCACCACCCACCGAATCAAGAAAGAGCTCTCAATCTGTCAATCTTTCCGGTGTCCGGGCCTGGTGAGGTTTCCCGTGTTGAGTCAAATTAAGCCGCAGGCTCCACTCCTGGTGGTGCCCTTCCGTCAATTCCTTTAAGTTTCAACTTTGCAATCATACTTCCCCCGGAACCGAAAAGCTTCGGTTTCCCGGAAGCTGCCCGCCGGGTCGTTAATGAAACGCCGGCGGATCGCTAGCTGGCATCGTTTACAGTTAGAACTAGGGCGGTATCTGATCGCCTTCGAACCTCTAACTTTCGTTCTTGATCATACGAGAACGTACTTGGCAAATGCTTTCGCGTCAGTTCGTCTCGAGACGATCCAAGAATTTCACCTCTAACGTCTCGGTACGAATGCCCCCGCCCGTCTCTGTTGATCATTACCTCCGGTCCCGAAAACCGGCCCGGCGGGACGCGCGGGCGACTGGCGCCCGCGGCCCGGCGGCCCGCGCACGGAAACGCCCCGGAGGGGCGATTTCGCGCGCCCCGCGAAGGGCGGAGATGCGCGGGACCGAGGTCTTGTTCCATTATTCCATGCGACCAGTATTCAGGGCCTTTTGACGAGACGGCCGTGAAGCCGCCCCGCCAGATTTGAGCCTGCTTTGAGCACTCTAATTTGTTCAAAGTAAACGTGTCGGCCCGCCGACGGCAATCGGTGAAGATCACCGCGCAGCAAGATTGGAGTAGGCGGCCGCCGTCGTCGAACCCCGACGGCCGCGCGACGCGTGGCCGCGCGGCGCGCCGGAAGCCCGAGACACGTGTCCGCCTGCCGACAATACGTCCGGCCGACGTGCCGGTAACTAACACCCCGAGACGGCTGACGAGCGCGACGACGACCGCGCGACGGGACACGTGGTCCCGCGACACGGCCGGCCGCGACACGACGGACCGCCAGGGTGGTCCGGCACCGCCCAGACACAGATCCGACTACGAGCTTTTTAACCGCAACAACTTTAATATACGCTATTGGAGCTGGAATTACCGCGGCTGCTGGCACCAGACTTGCCCTCCAATTGATCCTCGTTTAAAGGTTTTAAAGTGTTCTCATTCCGATTACGGGGCCTCGGATGAGTCCCGTATCGTTATTTTTCGTCACTACCTCCCCGTTCCGGGAGTGGGTAATTTGCGCGCCTGCTGCCTTCCTTGGATGTGGTAGCCGTTTCTCAGGCTCCCTCTCCGGAATCGAACCCTGATTCCCCGTTACCCGTTACCACCACGGTAGGCATGGAACCTACCGTCGACAGTTGATAAGGCAGACATTTGAAAGATGCGTCGCCGGTACGGAGACCGTGCGATCAGCTCGAAGTTATTCAGAGTCACCAGGTCTTTGCGCGGGCCGCGATCGGGACGCGCACGAAGCGCGCCGCGACGGGCCGGTTTTGATCTAATAAAAGCGTTCCTCCCGCGAGCGACGCCCGAGGGCGCCGCGACGGTCGGAACTCTGTCGGCATGTATTAGCTCTAGAATTACCACAGTTATCCAAGTAACTTGGGTACGATCTAAGGAACCACAACTGATTTAATGAGCCTTTCGCGGTTTCACCTTAATGCGGCTTGCACTGAGACATGCATGGCTTAATCTTTGAGACAAGCATATGACTACTGGCAGGATCAACCAGGGATCTCGGTTTTACAACAACTGCGTCCCGTGACGGATCCCCGCGGCGACGCCGACCAAGGGGCGACGACGACGCGGACACTCGTCTCGGGACGCGTGCGTCCGAGCGCCGGTCCGCCCGTGGGCGAGCCGACGCCGAGGAAGGTCGAAACGACCGTGACCGGTATACGGTCACGGCGCACGACCGACCGCGGTTCGAGTGGGATACGTGCGCGGACGGGCGCCCGTAAACCGCGCGCTTCGGTCGACGCGAGCGCCGCACTGAGCACCCGCAGAACGCGGGGCGACTGCGGCGGCGGGTCGCGTGCGGTAGACCGAACACACGCGGAGAGCGAGCGCTCGCCCGACGCGACGTGACCCGTGCGTTGACGAGAGTCGGGGTTAGCGCGTACGCCGTCCGTTTTCAGCGGACGGAGAATTACCGCGCTAGCGCCTCTCGCCAGGTTTATAACGGCCCCCAGCCGAGATCGTGGGGGAAGCCGGGACGCGACGCGAAGTCCGTCGTCCCGGGGCTTCGCCCCGGCGACCGCCGGCACGGCGACGATGGCCGGCCGCGGCGGGAATGTTTTGGCGTCGAGAGCTCGTAACTTGCGGAACGGTAACGGGAGTCGTCATCGATTTTTGAAAAAAACGATTTGCGCGTCGGAGGCCCACCGGAAGGCGGGCCTGCGACGCCGGTTGAGTTTTGCCACTCGGCGTGCGAGATGGGTCGGTCGCCGAAACTTGGACGGATACCATCGAAGGGCACTGGATTGCTGACCATTCCGAAGACTGGGGGCAGACCGGTGCGCGGCGATGGACGCGTCGGCTTCGGCGTCGCCCGTGGCTTTGCTGTCGTACGTGATTGGCGATCGGACGCCGGCGGAACGCCGACGACCGAGTCGCTCACAAATTTACAAAATCTCGAGTTTCACAATGTGCGACGGGGGTATTCACGCGTAGTGGTACACCCGAGTCGAAGGAACTTCGCCATCACCGTGCGTAGCGGTTAGCCGAGAATCGAAAATCCGTCAATCACCGTGCGTAGCGGTTAGGCGAAAATCACAAAATCCGTGCGTAGCGGTACGGCCGCGGATAAAGGATTACCGATTTAAATGTCGCGGACACCGGTGTCCTATAGTACTCGGAACGTACGACGTGAACACGTCTCGGGTACGTCGAGATCGAACCAACGGTTAACGAGTTATTGCACACGGAAAAACTACGTTCGAAAAGTTGAATTCGATAAATCGTGTCGACGGACATCGCCGGGGCTGCCGTCATGTGCACCACCCCGGCACCGACGAATAACCGAGGACGTCGAGTGAAAAAAAAAAATCGAATTTTCACACACGGTGGTCCGTGCGACGAGACGGTACGGCGGGCGCGCAGCTCGGCGACGGTAATCACCCCTGTAACGTCGCGGTCAGCGCAGAAATTCTACGCGGTAAAGGTTTTCGGCAAAGGGGGATATCCCTGGACAACGACTCTGCGGTCTGCCCGTGATGAACGGTACGGTCGATGTCACCGGCAAACCGTGAAAACGGTTGACCGAGACCCCGCCGTCGGAATACAGTCAATCACAGTGCGTAGCGGTTAAGCGAAAATCAAATATCGGTCTATCTCCGTGCGTAGCGGTACGGCCGCGGATAAAGGATTACCGATTTAAATGTCGCGGACACCGGTGTCCTATAGTACTCGGAACGTACGACGTGAACACGTCTCGGGTACGTCGAGATCGAACCAACGGTTAACGAGTTATTGCACACGGAAAAACTACGTTCGAAAAGTTGAATTCGAAATCGTGTCGACGGACATCGCCGGGGCTGCCGTCATGTGCACCACCCCGGCACCGACGAATAACCGAGGACGTCGAGTGAAAAAAAAAAATCGAATTTTCACACGCGGTGGTTCGGACACGGTCACGGGGACGCCGCCGCGCACCAAGGGCGACTCCGCGCCTCGCCCGTCGAGGAAAAATATTTCCGCGTACGGCACTCCGAGTCCGCGGGACGTAATAATTCTTTACGTTAGTCCACCTCGCACCCGTCGAACGCCGACCAGACAAAAATCGGCAATCGATGAAGGGCACAGTGTCCACGGATCCGGTCACGGGGACGCCGCCGCGCACCAA
>NC_083560.1:159941135-159948635 GCF_019925205.1 Metopolophium dirhodum | reverse complement strand
GTACCAGGTAAAGCCGGCGATCTCACCCATTTATAGTTTGAGAATAGGTTGAGGTCGTTTCGGCCCCAATGTCCTCTAATCATTCGCTTTACCGTATGAGACATCCTCCGTGTTACGAGCGTGTTGTTACCGCGCCGTACAGCGCGGTAGTCCCACCGGCGTCCGTACGCCCGCGAACGGGCGGGACACATCGGCGCCAGCTATCCTGAGGGAAACTTCGGATGGAACCAGCTACTAGATGGTTCGATTAGTCTTTCGCCCCTATACCCAGCTCAGACGATCGATTTGCACGTCAGAATCGCTGCGGACCTCCATCAGGGTTTCCCCTGACTTCATCCTGGCCAGGCATAGTTCACCATCTTTCGGGTACCAACGTGTGCGCTAAGGGTGCGCCCTCGGACGGCCGAAGCCGACCTGGCGAAGACGCCCCCGGACTGCGGACCAGCGCGACTTTGAACGCCGGTGGGTTCGGTCGCTAGGCCATCGTCCGCACCGTAAACGGTTCACTTTCATTGCGCCAAACGTGGTTTTTCGTAAGATCACCGTTGACTCGCGCACACGTTAGACTCCTTGGTCCGTGTTTCAAGACGGGTCGGAAAGTAGCCCGAAATCGTCGCCGACCGACGGGACCCCGCCTGCGACGGGGCCGCGTCGACGGTTCTTGCCGTCGGGCGAGCCGACCAGGAGCACCAGGGTTCGGCGCGAACGGTCACGCCGAAACGCAACCGCCGCGACGAACGCCACCCAAGCCCTTCGGCCGGCGCCCAACGGGTCGCGACGTCCGCTAACCGAGCGAAAGATCCGGCCGGCGGTTAGACCGACCGTGAATTCGCCCGGCGGGGACTCGCGGGCTCTGTCCGTTTACACCCGAACAGTTTCACGTTCTTATGAACTCTCTCTTCAAAGTTCTTTTCAACTTTCCCTCACGGTACTTGTAAACTATCGGTCTCGTGGCCGTATTTAGCCTTAGATGGAGTTTACCACCAACTTCGGGCTGCACTCTCAAGCAACCCGACTCGAAGGCGCGGTCCGATCCCGGAACGCTGTGACGGCCTCTACTGGCCTGGCACCATCTGCGGGCCATGGCCCCGTTCAAGGGAGACTTGGACCGTCACGTGCGCCCCGGCAACGAGGCCGGCCCGTACGCCACAACTCCCATAGGTGCCGCGACACAAAAGTGCGCGGCGGGATTCGGCGATGGGCTTTTCCCTGTTCGCTCGCCGCTACTAAGGGAATCACGGTTGTTTTCTTTTCCTCCGCTTATTAATATGCTTAAATCCGGCGGGTAGTCCCGCCTGATCTGAGGTCGGAACGTATCGGTTTTTTTTTTTTTTAAATTACACGGCAGCCTGCGGTCCGCGCTCCGCCCGTACGGTGACCGTCCGCGTCCGCGTCTCGGAAGCCGGAGAGGTCCGTGGACTCTCAGCCGACCCGGCCGCGCTCTCGCGCGGCGGGCGGACGGGGACGTGCCGTTTGACGACGCGAGAACCCGTGACTGTTTGCCGTCACAACTTGGGCGGACGACCGGAGGCGGCCCGCGCGAGCGCGGTTTTCCACGGTCGAACCGCCAATCTCGCACCACCGGAGCGGCCGACGGGCGGGCGGACAGGTCCCCGGGAGGACTGCCGCCGCCGTCGGACGCCTGCCGGCGGCGCATCGGTCTGGCCGAGTATCCGGTATACGACCCTCAGACAGGCGTGGCCCGGGACCCGCGGGTCACCGAGGCCGCAATGTGCGTTCGACTGGTCGATGTTCGTATAACCTGCGGATTACACGACGACGCGCAGATAGCTGCGGTCTTCATCGATCCACGAGCCAAGTGATCCGCTGTTCGGGGTCGGGTGTTTTTTTTTTTGTCGACGAAACTTCTACCGGCCACGCGCCGTGCGCGGACGCACGGCGGGGCCCGTATGGGTCTTTCGACGTTAACCATCTTTCGGTCGACGCTCGGTCGGGGGGTCGCGGCGCGCGGGCGGTCGGCGAGCTAGTCGCGAGCGCACGCGGCCACGGGGTCGGATTAGGCGCGCGCGAGACCGGCAAGTGCTGCCGGTACCGCGGGCCCGTCTCTAATGATCCTTCCGCAGGTTCACCTACGGAAACCTTGTTACGACTTTTACTTCCTCTAAACGGCCGATTTCGGTCATCTTCGCGATCGCGCGACGACCCAGCCCCCGAGGGGGCCGAATAACGCGCGTCCACTCCGAAGACCTCAATGCGACCGTTCAATCGGTAGTAGCGACGGGCGGTGTGTACAAAGGGCAGGGACGTAATCAACGCGAGCTGATGACTCGCGCTTACTGGGAATTCCTCGTTCACGTGGAAAAATTGCAAGCCACGATCCCTAAGCACGAAGGAGGTTCAGCGGGTTACCCGGAAGCCTGTCGGCCCAGGAATGTTAACACACGCTGATTCCTTCAGTGTAGCGCGCGTGCGGCCCAGAACATCTAAGGGCATCACAGACCTGTTATCGCTCAGTCTCGTGCGGCTATTTTCGTCCGCCGCCTGTCCCTCTAAGAAGAGTTTAAGCTCCTGGGAGCCGGCGGTAGCCCTAGTAACGTATCGTGATCCGCCGGCGACGGCCGCGAACACGGCGCGCTTCACCACGGAGCCCGACGCACGACGGACGCGCGCCGACCGGAGGTTGCCCCCCGGCCGACACACGCCCGCCGCACGCCGGGACGCGGATGGCGCGGCCGCGCTCGACGACCGCCGTGGACGACGGGCGAACGCGTTCGGGGATACCGGGCCGAGCCGACGGGTACGCGAACACGAACGGCCGAAACCGCCCGCGCCGCGCACACGCCGACCCGGGGTTACCCGCCTAGTTAGCAGGACAGAGTCTCGTTCGTTATCGGAATTAACCAGACAGATCGCTCCACCAACTAAGAACGGCCATGCACCACCACCCACCGAATCAAGAAAGAGCTCTCAATCTGTCAATCTTTCCGGTGTCCGGGCCCTGGTGAGGTTTCCCGTGTTGAGTCAAATTAAGCCGCAGGCTCCACTCCTGGTGGTGCCCTTCCGTCAATTCCTTTAAGTTTCAACTTTGCAATCATACTTCCCCCGGAACCGAAAAGCTTCGGTTTCCCGGAAGCTGCCCGCCGGGTCGTTAATGAAACGCCGGCGGATCGCTAGCTGGCATCGTTTACAGTTAGAACTAGGGCGGTATCTGATCGCCTTCGAACCTCTAACTTTCGTTCTTGATCATACGAGAACGTACTTGGCAAATGCTTTCGCGTCAGTTCGTCTCGAGACGATCCAAGAATTTCACCTCTAACGTCTCGGTACGAATGCCCCCGCCCGTCTCTGTTGATCATTACCTCCGGTCCCGAAAACCGGCCCGGCGGGACGCGCGGGCGACTGGCGCCCGCGGCCCGGCGGCCCGCGCACGGAAACGCCCCGGAGGGCGATTTCGCGCGCCCGCGAAGGGCGGAGATGCGCGGGACCGAGGTCTTGTTCCATTATTCCATGCGACCAGTATTCAGGGCCTTTTGACGAGACGGCCGTGAAGCCGCCCCGCCAGATTTGAGCCTGCTTTGAGCACTCTAATTTGTTCAAAGTAAACGTGTCGGCCCGCCGACGGCAATCGGTGAAGATCACCGCGCAGCAAGATTGGAGTAGGCGGCCGCCGTCGTCGAACCCCGACGGCCGCGCGACGCGTGGCCGCGCGGCGCGCCGGAAGCCCGAGACACGTGTCCGCCTGCCGACAATACGTCCGGCCGACGTGCCGGTAACTAACACCCCGAGACGGCTGACGAGCGCGACGACGACCGCGCCGACGGGACACGTGGTCCCGCGACACGGCCGGCCGCGACACGACGGACCGCCAGGGTGGTCCGGCACCGCCCAGACACAGATCCGACTACGAGCTTTTTAACCGCAACAACTTTAATATACGCTATTGGAGCTGGAATTACCGCGGCTGCTGGCACCAGACTTGCCCTCCAATTGATCCTCGTTTAAAGGTTTTAAAGTGTTCTCATTCCGATTACGGGGCCTCGGATGAGTCCCGTATCGTTATTTTTCGTCACTACCTCCCCGTTCCGGGAGTGGGTAATTTGCGCGCCTGCTGCCTTCCTTGGATGTGGGTAGCCGTTTCTCAGGCTCCCTCTCCGGAATCGAACCCTGATTCCCCGTTACCCGTTACCACCACGGTAGGCATGGAACCCTACCGTCGACAGTTGATAAGGCAGACATTTGAAAGATGCGTCGCCGGTACGGAGACCGTGCGATCAGCTCGAAGTTATTCAGAGTCACCAGGTCTTTGCGCGGGCCGCGATCGGGACGCGCACGAAGCGCGCCGCGACGGGCCGGTTTTGATCTAATAAAAGCGTTCCTCCCGCGAGCGACGCCCGAGGGCGCCGCGACGGTCGGAACTCTGTCGGCATGTATTAGCTCTAGAATTACCACAGTTATCCAAGTAACTTGGGTACGATCTAAGGAACCACAACTGATTTAATGAGCCTTTCGCGGTTTCACCTTAATGCGGCTTGCACTGAGACATGCATGGCTTAATCTTTGAGACAAGCATATGACTACTGGCAGGATCAACCAGGGATCTCGGTTTTACAACAACTGCGTCCCGTGACGGATCCCCGCGGCGACGCCGACCAAGGGGCGACGACGACGCGGACACTCGTCTCGGGACGCGTGCGTCCGAGCGCCGGTCCGCCCGTGGGCGAGCCGACGCCGAGGAAGGTCGAAACGACCGTGACCGGTATACGGTCACGGCGCACGACCGACCGCGGTTCGAGTGGGATACGTGCGCGGACGGGCGCCCGTAAACCGCGCGCTTCGGTCGACGCGAGCGCCGCACTGAGCACCCGCAGAACGCGGGGCGACTGCGGCGGCGGTCGCGTGCGGTAGACCGAACACACGCGGAGAGCGAGCGCTCGCCCGACGCGACGTGACCCGTGCGTTGACGAGAGTCGGGGTTAGCGCGTACGCCGTCCGTTTTCAGCGGACGGAGAATTACCGCGCTAGCGCCTCTCGCCAGGTTTATAACGGCCCCCAGCCGAGATCGTGGGGGAAGCCGGGACGCGACGCGAAGTCCGTCGTCCCGGGGCTTCGCCCCGGCGACCGCCGGGCACGGCGACGATGGCCGGCCGCGGCGGGAATGTTTTGGCGTCGAGAGCTCGTAACTTGCGGAACGGTAACGGGAGTCGTCATCGATTTTTGAAAAAAACGATTTGCGGCGTCGGAGGCCCACCGGAAGGCGGGCCTGCGACGCCGGTTGAGTTTTGCCACTCGGCGTGCGAGATGGGTCGGTCGCCGAAACTTGGACGGATACCATCGAAGGGCACTGGATTGCTGACCATTCCGAAGACTGGGGCAGACCGGTGCGCGGCGATGGACGCGTCGGCTTCGGCGTCGCCCGTGGCTTTGCTGTCGTACGTGATTGGCGATCGGACGCCGGCGGAACGCCGACGACCGAGTCGCTCACAAATTTACAAAATCTCGAGTTTCACAATGTGCGACGGGGGTATTCACGCGTAGTGGTACACCCGAGTCGAAGGAACTTCGCCATCACCGTGCGTAGCGGTTAGCCGAGAATCGAAAATCCGTCAATCACCGTGCGTAGCGGTTAGGCGAAAATCACAAAATCCGTGCGTAGCGGTACGGCCGCGGATAAAGGATTACCGATTTAAATGTCGCGGACACCGGTGTCCTATAGTACTCGGAACGTACGACGTGAACACGTCTCGGGTACGTCGAGATCGAACCAACGGTTAACGAGTTATTGCACACGGAAAAACTACGTTCGAAAAGTTGAATTCGAAATCGTGTCGACGGACATCGCCGGGGCTGCCGTCATGTGCACCACCCCGGCACCGACGAATAACCGAGGACGTCGAGTGAAAAAAAAAAATCGAATTTTCACACACGGTGGTCCGTGCGACGAGACGGTACGGCGGGCGCGCAGCTCGGCGACGGTAATCACCCCTGTAACGTCGCGGTCAGCGCAGAAATTCTACGCGGTAAAGGTTTTCGGCAAAGGGGGATATCCCTGGACAACGACTCTGCGGTCTGCCCGTGATGAACGGTACGGTCGATGTCACCGGCAAACCGTGAAAACGGTTGACCGAGACCCCGCCGTCGGAATACAGTCAATCACAGTGCGTAGCGGTTAAGCGAAAATCAAATATCGGTCTATCTCCGTGCGTAGCGGTACGGCCGCGGATAAAGGATTACCGATTTAAATGTCGCGGACACCGGTGTCCTATAGTACTCGGAACGTACGACGTGAACACGTCTCGGGTACGTCGAGATCGAACCAACGGTTAACGAGTTATTGCACACGGAAAAACTACGTTCGAAAAGTTGAATTCGAAATCGTGTCGACGGACATCGCCGGGGCTGCCGTCATGTGCACCACCCCGGCACCGACGAATAACCGAGGACGTCGAGTGAAAAAAAAAAATCGAATTTTCACACGCGGTGGTTCGGACACGGTCACGGGGACGCCGCCGCGCACCAAGGGCGACTCCGCGCCTCGCCCGTCGAGGAAAAATATTTCCGCGTACGGCACTCCGAGTCCGCGGGACGTAATAATTCTTTACGTTAGTCCACCTCGCACCCGTCGAACGCCGACCAGACAAAAATCGGCAATCGATGAAGGGCACAGTGTCCACGGATCCGGTCACGGGGACGCCGCCGCGCACCAAGGGCGACTCCGCGCCTCGCCCGTCGAAGAAAAATTTTTCCGCGTTCGGCACTCCGAGTCCGCGGGACGTAATAATTCTTTACGTTAGTCCATCTCGCACCCGTCGAACGCCGACCAGACAAAAATCGGCAATCGATGAAGGGCACAGTGTCCACGGATCCGGTCACGGGGACGCCGCCGCGCACCAAGGGCGACTCCGCGCCTCGCCCGTCGATGAAAAATATTTCCGCGTACGGCACTCCGAGTCCGCGGGACGTAATAATTCTTTACGTTAGTCCACCTCGCACCCGTCGAACGCCGACCAGACAAAAATCGGCAATCGATGAAGGGCACAGTGTCCACGGATCCGGTCACGGGGACGCCGCCGCGCACCAAGGGCGACTCCGCGCCTCGCCCGTCGAGGAAAAATATTTCCGCGTACGGCACTCCGAGTCCGCGGGACGTGCTCGCCGAATGCCCGCACCGAATAATACCGGTAAACCACATCCACTTGCCGTATTAATATTTTACGTTAGTCCACCTCGCACCCGTCGAACGCCGACCAGACAAAAATCGGCAATCGATGAAGGGCACAGTGTCCACGGATCCGGTCACGGGGACGCCGCCGCGCACCAAGGGCGACTCCGCGCCTCGCCCGTCGATGAAAAATATTTCCGCGTACGGCACTCCGAGTCCGCGGGACGTAATAATTCTTTACGTTAGTCCACCTCGCACCCGTCGAACGCCGACCAGACAAAAATCGGCAATCGATGAAGGGCACAGTGTCCACGGATCCGGTCACGGGGACGCCGCCGCGCACCAAGGGCGACTCCGCGCCTCGCCCGTCGATGAAAAAT
>NC_083560.1:159930062-159933135 GCF_019925205.1 Metopolophium dirhodum | reverse complement strand
TACTGGCAGGATCAACCAGGGATCTCGGTTTTACAACAACTGCGTCCCGTGACGGATCCCCGCGGCGACGCCGACCAAGGGGCGACGACGACGCGGACACTCGTCTCGGGACGCGTGCGTCCGAGCGCCGGTCCGCCCGTGGGCGAGCCGACGCCGAGGAAGGTCGAAACGACCGTGACCGGTATACGGTCACGGCGCACGACCGACCGCGGTTCGAGTGGGATACGTGCGCGGACGGGCGCCCGTAAACCGCGCGCTTCGGTCGACGCGAGCGCCGCACTGAGCACCCGCAGAACGCGGGGCGACTGCGGCGGCGGTCGCGTGCGGTAGACCGAACACACGCGGAGAGCGAGCGCTCGCCCGACGCGACGTGACCCGTGCGTTGACGAGAGTCGGGGTTAGCGCGTACGCCGTCCGTTTTCAGCGGACGGAGAATTACCGCGCTAGCGCCTCTCGCCAGGTTTATAACGGCCCCCAGCCGAGATCGTGGGGGAAGCCGGGACGCGACGCGAAGTCCGTCGTCCCGGGGCTTCGCCCCGGCGACCGCCGGGCACGGCGACGATGGCCGGCCGCGGCGGGAATGTTTTGGCGTCGAGAGCTCGTAACTTGCGGAACGGTAACGGGAGTCGTCATCGATTTTTGAAAAAAACGATTTGCGCGTCGGAGGCCCACCGGAAGGCGGGCCTGCGACGCCGGTTGAGTTTTGCCACTCGGCGTGCGAGATGGGTCGGTCGCCGAAACTTGGACGGATACCATCGAAGGGCACTGGATTGCTGACCATTCCGAAGACTGGGGCAGACCGGTGCGCGGCGATGGACGCGTCGGCTTCTGCGTCGCCCGTGGCTTTGCTGTCGTACGTGATTGGCGATCGGACGCCGGCGGAACGCCGACGACCGAGTCGCTCACAAATTTACAAAATCTCGAGTTTCACAATGTGCGACGGGGGTATTCACGCGTAGTGGTACACCCGAGTCGAAGGAACTTCGCCATCACCGTGCGTAGCGGTTAGCCGAGAATCGAAAATCCGTCAATCACCGTGCGTAGCGGTTAGGCGAAAATCACAAAATCCGTGCGTAGCGGTACGGCCGCGGATAAAGGATTACCGATTTAAATGTCGCGGACACCGGTGTCCTATAGTACTCGGAACGTACGACGTGAACACGTCTCGGGTACGTCGAGATCGAACCAACGGTTAACGAGTTATTGCACACGGAAAAACTACGTTCGAAAAGTTGAATTCGAAATCGTGTCGACGGACATCGCCGGGGCTGCCGTCATGTGCACCACCCCGGCACCGACGAATAACCGAGGACGTCGAGTGAAAAAAAAAAATCGAATTTTCACACACGGTGGTCCGTGCGACGAGACGGTACGGCGGGCGCGCAGCTCGGCGACGGTAATCACCCCTGTAACGTCGCGGTCAGCGCAGAAATTCTACGCGGTAAAGGTTTTCGGCAAAGGGGGATATCCCTGGACAACGACTCTGCGGTCTGCCCGTGATGAACGGTACGGTCGATGTCACCGGCAAACCGTGAAAACGGTTGACCGAGACCCCGCCGTCGGAATACAGTCAATCACAGTGCGTAGCGGTTAAGCGAAAATCAAATATCGGTCTATCTCCGTGCGTAGCGGTACGGCCGCGGATAAAGGATTACCGATTTAAATGTCGCGGACACCGGTGTCCTATAGTACTCGGAACGTACGACGTGAACACGTCTCGGGTACGTCGAGATCGAACCAACGGTTAACGAGTTATTGCACACGGAAAAACTACGTTCGAAAAGTTGAATTCGAAATCGTGTCGACGGACATCGCCGGGGCTGCCGTCATGTGCACCACCCCGGCACCGACGAATAACCGAGGACGTCGAGTGAAAAAAAAAAATCGAATTTTCACACGCGGTGGTTCGGACACGGTCACGGGGACGCCGCCGCGCACCAAGGGCGACTCCGCGCCTCGCCCGTCGAGGAAAAATATTTCCGCGTACGGCACTCCGAGTCCGCGGGACGTAATAATTCTTTACGTTAGTCCACCTCGCACCCGTCGAACGCCGACCAGACAAAAATCGGCAATCGATGAAGGGCACAGTGTCCACGGATCCGGTCACGGGGACGCCGCCGCGCACCAAGGGCGACTCCGCGCCTCGCCCGTCGAAGAAAAATTTTTCCGCGTTCGGCACTCCGAGTCCGCGGGACGTAATAATTCTTTACGTTAGTCCATCTCGCACCCGTCGAACGCCGACCAGACAAAAATCGGCAATCGATGAAGGGCACAGTGTCCACGGATCCGGTCACGGGGACGCCGCCGCGCACCAAGGGCGACTCCGCGCCTCGCCCGTCGATGAAAAATATTTCCGCGTACGGCACTCCGAGTCCGCGGGACGTAATAATTCTTTACGTTAGTCCACCTCGCACCCGTCGAACGCCGACCAGACAAAAATCGGCAATCGATGAAGGGCACAGTGTCCACGGATCCGGTCACGGGGACGCCGCCGCGCACCAAGGGCGACTCCGCGCCTCGCCCGTCGAGGAAAAATATTTCCGCGTACGGCACTCCGAGTCCGCGGGACGTGCTCGCCGAATGCCCGCACCGAATAATACCGGTAAACCACATCCACTTGCCGTATTAATATTTTACGTTAGTCCACCTCGCACCCGTCGAACGCCGACCAGACAAAAATCGGCAATCGATGAAGGGCACAGTGTCCACGGATCCGGTCACGGGGACGCCGCCGCGCACCAAGGGCGACTCCGCGCCTCGCCCGTCGAGGAAAAATATTTCCGCGTACGGCACTCCGAGTCCGCGGGACGTGCTCGCCGAATGCCCGCACCGAATAATACCGGTAAACCACATCCACTTGCTGTAATAACTTTTTCCATCAACCGAACAATCTTCGGCCAAATCACACGTGCTAGCGCGTAGTAGGAAGGCAGATAAATTTAAAAAAAAAAAAGTCGGTCCGTCGGTCCAGGCGACCGCGCGTGAAAAATAATTATCTCAAATAAATCCTATGTCGCTGCGTAGTGGTACGGCCACACGGAATTGAAAAAAAAATTGCGTCTGCCGGGCGACG
>NC_083560.1:159920062-159925062 GCF_019925205.1 Metopolophium dirhodum | reverse complement strand
GTTTTTTTTTTTTTAAATTACACGGCAGCCTGCGGTCCGCGCTCCGCCCGTACGGTGACCGTCCGCGTCCGCGTCTCGGAAGCCGGAGAGGTCCGTGGACTCTCAGCCGACCCGGCCGCGCTCTCGCGCGGCGGGCGGACGGGGACGTGCCGTTTGACGACGCGAGAACCCGTGACTGTTTGCCGTCACAACTTGGGCGGACGACCGGAGGCGGCCGCGCGAGCGCGGTTTTCCACGGTCGAACCGCCAATCTCGCACCACCGGAGCGGCCGACGGGCGGGCGGACAGTCCCCGGGAGGACTGCCGCCGCCGTCGGACGCCTGCCGGCGGCGCATCGGTCTGGCCGAGTATCCGGTATACGACCCTCAGACAGGCGTGGCCCGGGACCCGCGGGTCACCGAGGCCGCAATGTGCGTTCGACTGGTCGATGTTCGTATAACCTGCGGATTACACGACGACGCGCAGATAGCTGCGGTCTTCATCGATCCACGAGCCAAGTGATCCGCTGTTCGGGGTCGGGTGTTTTTTTTTGTCGACGAAACTTCTACCGGCCACGCGCCGTGCGCGGACGCACGGCGGGGCCCGTATGGTCTTTCGACGTTAACCATCTTTCGGTCGACGCTCGGTCGGGGGTCGCGGCGCGCGGGCGGTCGGCGAGCTAGTCGCGAGCGCACGCGGCCACGGGGTCGGATTAGGCGCGCGCGAGACCGGCAAGTGCTGCCGGTACCGCGGGCCCGTCTCTAATGATCCTTCCGCAGGTTCACCTACGGAAACCTTGTTACGACTTTTACTTCCTCTAAACGGCCGATTTCGGTCATCTTCGCGATCGCGCGACGACCCAGCCCCCGAGGGGGCCGAATAACGCGCGTCCACTCCGAAGACCTCAATGCGACCGTTCAATCGGTAGTAGCGACGGGCGGTGTGTACAAAGGGCAGGGACGTAATCAACGCGAGCTGATGACTCGCGCTTACTGGGAATTCCTCGTTCACGTGGAAAAATTGCAAGCCACGATCCCTAAGCACGAAGGAGGTTCAGCGGGTTACCCGGAAGCCTGTCGGCCCAGGAATGTTAACACACGCTGATTCCTTCAGTGTAGCGCGCGTGCGGCCCAGAACATCTAAGGGCATCACAGACCTGTTATCGCTCAGTCTCGTGCGGCTATTTTCGTCCGCCGCCTGTCCCTCTAAGAAGAGTTTAAGCTCCTGGGAGCCGGCGGTAGCCCTAGTAACGTATCGTGATCCGCCGGCGACGGCCGCGAACACGGCGCGCTTCACCACGGAGCCCGACGCACGACGGACGCGCGCCGACCGGAGGTTGCCCCCCGGCCGACACACGCCCGCCGCACGCCGGGACGCGGATGGCGCGGCCGCGCTCGACGACCGCCGTGGACGACGGGCGAACGCGTTCGGGGATACCGGGCCGAGCCGACGGGTACGCGAACACGAACGGCCGAAACCGCCCGCGCCGCGCACACGCCGACCCGGGGTTACCCGCCTAGTTAGCAGGACAGAGTCTCGTTCGTTATCGGAATTAACCAGACAGATCGCTCCACCAACTAAGAACGGCCATGCACCACCACCCACCGAATCAAGAAAGAGCTCTCAATCTGTCAATCTTTCCGGTGTCCGGGCCTGGTGAGGTTTCCCGTGTTGAGTCAAATTAAGCCGCAGGCTCCACTCCTGGTGGTGCCCTTCCGTCAATTCCTTTAAGTTTCAACTTTGCAATCATACTTCCCCCGGAACCGAAAAGCTTCGGTTTCCCGGAAGCTGCCCGCCGGGTCGTTAATGAAACGCCGGCGGATCGCTAGCTGGCATCGTTTACAGTTAGAACTAGGGCGGTATCTGATCGCCTTCGAACCTCTAACTTTCGTTCTTGATCATACGAGAACGTACTTGGCAAATGCTTTCGCGTCAGTTCGTCTCGAGACGATCCAAGAATTTCACCTCTAACGTCTCGGTACGAATGCCCCCGCCCGTCTCTGTTGATCATTACCTCCGGTCCCGAAAACCGGCCCGGCGGGACGCGCGGGCGACTGGCGCCCGCGGCCCGGCGGCCCGCGCACGGAAACGCCCCGGAGGGCGATTTCGCGCGCCCGCGAAGGGCGGAGATGCGCGGGACCGAGGTCTTGTTCCATTATTCCATGCGACCAGTATTCAGGGCCTTTTGACGAGACGGCCGTGAAGCCGCCCCGCCAGATTTGAGCCTGCTTTGAGCACTCTAATTTGTTCAAAGTAAACGTGTCGGCCCGCCGACGGCAATCGGTGAAGATCACCGCGCAGCAAGATTGGAGTAGGCGGCCGCCGTCGTCGAACCCCGACGGCCGCGCGACGCGTGGCCGCGCGGCGCGCCGGAAGCCCGAGACACGTGTCCGCCTGCCGACAATACGTCCGGCCGACGTGCCGGTAACTAACACCCCGAGACGGCTGACGAGCGCGACGACGACCGCGCCGACGGGACACGTGGTCCCGCGACACGGCCGGCCGCGACACGACGGACCGCCAGGGTGGTCCGGCACCGCCCAGACACAGATCCGACTACGAGCTTTTTAACCGCAACAACTTTAATATACGCTATTGGAGCTGGAATTACCGCGGCTGCTGGCACCAGACTTGCCCTCCAATTGATCCTCGTTTAAAGGTTTTAAAGTGTTCTCATTCCGATTACGGGGCCTCGGATGAGTCCCGTATCGTTATTTTTCGTCACTACCTCCCCGTTCCGGGAGTGGGTAATTTGCGCGCCTGCTGCCTTCCTTGGATGTGGTAGCCGTTTCTCAGGCTCCCTCTCCGGAATCGAACCCTGATTCCCCGTTACCCGTTACCACCACGGTAGGCATGGAACCTACCGTCGACAGTTGATAAGGCAGACATTTGAAAGATGCGTCGCCGGTACGGAGACCGTGCGATCAGCTCGAAGTTATTCAGAGTCACCAGGTCTTTGCGCGGGCCGCGATCGGGACGCGCACGAAGCGCGCCGCGACGGGCCGGTTTTGATCTAATAAAAGCGTTCCTCCCGCGAGCGACGCCCGAGGGCGCCGCGACGGTCGGAACTCTGTCGGCATGTATTAGCTCTAGAATTACCACAGTTATCCAAGTAACTTGGGTACGATCTAAGGAACCACAACTGATTTAATGAGCCTTTCGCGGTTTCACCTTAATGCGGCTTGCACTGAGACATGCATGGCTTAATCTTTGAGACAAGCATATGACTACTGGCAGGATCAACCAGGGATCTCGGTTTTACAACAACTGCGTCCCGTGACGGATCCCCGCGGCGACGCCGACCAAGGGGCGACGACGACGCGGACACTCGTCTCGGGACGCGTGCGTCCGAGCGCCGGTCCGCCCGTGGGCGAGCCGACGCCGAGGAAGGTCGAAACGACCGTGACCGGTATACGGTCACGGCGCACGACCGACCGCGGTTCGAGTGGGATACGTGCGCGGACGGGCGCCCGTAAACCGCGCGCTTCGGTCGACGCGAGCGCCGCACTGAGCACCCGCAGAACGCGGGGCGACTGCGGCGGCGGTCGCGTGCGGTAGACCGAACACACGCGGAGAGCGAGCGCTCGCCCGACGCGACGTGACCCGTGCGTTGACGAGAGTCGGGGTTAGCGCGTACGCCGTCCGTTTTCAGCGGACGGAGAATTACCGCGCTAGCGCCTCTCGCCAGGTTTATAACGGCCCCCAGCCGAGATCGTGGGGGAAGCCGGGACGCGACGCGAAGTCCGTCGTCCCGGGGCTTCGCCCCGGCGACCGCCGGGCACGGCGACGATGGCCGGCCGCGGCGGGAATGTTTTGGCGTCGAGAGCTCGTAACTTGCGGAACGGTAACGGGAGTCGTCATCGATTTTTGAAAAAAACGATTTGCGCGTCGGAGGCCCACCGGAAGGCGGGCCTGCGACGCCGGTTGAGTTTTGCCACTCGGCGTGCGAGATGGGTCGGTCGCCGAAACTTGGACGGATACCATCGAAGGGCACTGGATTGCTGACCATTCCGAAGACTGGGGCAGACCGGTGCGCGGCGATGGACGCGTCGGCTTCTGCGTCGCCCGTGGCTTTGCTGTCGTACGTGATTGGCGATCGGACGCCGGCGGAACGCCGACGACCGAGTCGCTCACAAATTTACAAAATCTCGAGTTTCACAATGTGCGACGGGGGTATTCACGCGTAGTGGTACACCCGAGTCGAAGGAACTTCGCCATCACCGTGCGTAGCGGTTAGCCGAGAATCGAAAATCCGTCAATCACCGTGCGTAGCGGTTAGGCGAAAATCACAAAATCCGTGCGTAGCGGTACGGCCGCGGATAAAGGATTACCGATTTAAATGTCGCGGACACCGGTGTCCTATAGTACTCGGAACGTACGACGTGAACACGTCTCGGGTACGTCGAGATCGAACCAACGGTTAACGAGTTATTGCACACGGAAAAACTACGTTCGAAAAGTTGAATTCGAAATCGTGTCGACGGACATCGCCGGGGCTGCCGTCATGTGCACCACCCCGGCACCGACGAATAACCGAGGACGTCGAGTGAAAAAAAAAAATCGAATTTTCACACACGGTGGTCCGTGCGACGAGACGGTACGGCGGGCGCGCAGCTCGGCGACGGTAATCACCCCTGTAACGTCGCGGTCAGCGCAGAAATTCTACGCGGTAAAGGTTTTCGGCAAAGGGGGATATCCCTGGACAACGACTCTGCGGTCTGCCCGTGATGAACGGTACGGTCGATGTCACCGGCAAACCGTGAAAACGGTTGACCGAGACCCCGCCGTCGGAATACAGTCAATCACAGTGCGTAGCGGTTAAGCGAAAATCAAATATCGGTCTATCTCCGTGCGTAGCGGTACGGCCGCGGATAAAGGATTACCGATTTAAATGTCGCGGACACCGGTGTCCTATAGTACTCGGAACGTACGACGTGAACACGTCTCGGGTACGTCGAGATCGAACCAACGGTTAACGAGTTATTGCACACGGAAAAACTACGTTCGAAAAGTTGAATTCG
>NC_083560.1:159905062-159910062 GCF_019925205.1 Metopolophium dirhodum | reverse complement strand
GGGCGAGCCGACGCCGAGGAAGGTCGAAACGACCGTGACCGGTATACGGTCACGGCGCACGACCGACCGCGGTTCGAGTGGGATACGTGCGCGGACGGGCGCCCGTAAACCGCGCGCTTCGGTCGACGCGAGCGCCGCACTGAGCACCCGCAGAACGCGGGGCGACTGCGGCGGCGGTCGCGTGCGGTAGACCGAACACACGCGGAGAGCGAGCGCTCGCCCGACGCGACGTGACCCGTGCGTTGACGAGAGTCGGGGTTAGCGCGTACGCCGTCCGTTTTCAGCGGACGGAGAATTACCGCGCTAGCGCCTCTCGCCAGGTTTATAACGGCCCCCAGCCGAGATCGTGGGGGAAGCCGGGACGCGACGCGAAGTCCGTCGTCCCGGGGCTTCGCCCCGGCGACCGCCGGGCACGGCGACGATGGCCGGCCGCGGCGGGAATGTTTTGGCGTCGAGAGCTCGTAACTTGCGGAACGGTAACGGGAGTCGTCATCGATTTTTGAAAAAAACGATTTGCGCGTCGGAGGCCCACCGGAAGGCGGGCCTGCGACGCCGGTTGAGTTTTGCCACTCGGCGTGCGAGATGGGTCGGTCGCCGAAACTTGGACGGATACCATCGAAGGGCACTGGATTGCTGACCATTCCGAAGACTGGGGCAGACCGGTGCGCGGCGATGGACGCGTCGGCTTCGGCGTCGCCCGTGGCTTTGCTGTCGTACGTGATTGGCGATCGGACGCCGGCGGAACGCCGACGACCGAGTCGCTCACAAATTTACAAAATCTCGAGTTTCACAATGTGCGACGGGGGTATTCACGCGTAGTGGTACACCCGAGTCGAAGGAACTTCGCCATCACCGTGCGTAGCGGTTAGCCGAGAATCGAAAATCCGTCAATCACCGTGCGTAGCGGTTAGGCGAAAATCACAAAATCCGTGCGTAGCGGTACGGCCGCGGATAAAGGATTACCGATTTAAATGTCGCGGACACCGGTGTCCTATAGTACTCGGAACGTACGACGTGAACACGTCTCGGGTACGTCGAGATCGAACCAACGGTTAACGAGTTATTGCACACGGAAAAACTACGTTCGAAAAGTTGAATTCGAAATCGTGTCGACGGACATCGCCGGGGCTGCCGTCATGTGCACCACCCCGGCACCGACGAATAACCGAGGACGTCGAGTGAAAAAAAAAAATCGAATTTTCACACACGGTGGTCCGTGCGACGAGACGGTACGGCGGGCGCGCAGCTCGGCGACGGTAATCACCCCTGTAACGTCGCGGTCAGCGCAGAAATTCTACGCGGTAAAGGTTTTCGGCAAAGGGGGATATCCCTGGACAACGACTCTGCGGTCTGCCCGTGATGAACGGTACGGTCGATGTCACCGGCAAACCGTGAAAACGGTTGACCGAGACCCCGCCGTCGGAATACAGTCAATCACAGTGCGTAGCGGTTAAGCGAAAATCAAATATCGGTCTATCTCCGTGCGTAGCGGTACGGCCGCGGATAAAGGATTACCGATTTAAATGTCGCGGACACCGGTGTCCTATAGTACTCGGAACGTACGACGTGAACACGTCTCGGGTACGTCGAGATCGAACCAACGGTTAACGAGTTATTGCACACGGAAAAACTACGTTCGAAAAGTTGAATTCGAAATCGTGTCGACGGACATCGCCGGGGCTGCCGTCATGTGCACCACCCCGGCACCGACGAATAACCGAGGACGTCGAGTGAAAAAAAAAAATCGAATTTTCACACGCGGTGGTTCGGACACGGTCACGGGGACGCCGCCGCGCACCAAGGGCGACTCCGCGCCTCGCCCGTCGAGGAAAAATATTTCCGCGTACGGCACTCCGAGTCCGCGGGACGTAATAATTCTTTACGTTAGTCCACCTCGCACCCGTCGAACGCCGACCAGACAAAAATCGGCAATCGATGAAGGGCACAGTGTCCACGGATCCGGTCACGGGGACGCCGCCGCGCACCAAGGGCGACTCCGCGCCTCGCCCGTCGAAGAAAAATTTTTCCGCGTTCGGCACTCCGAGTCCGCGGGACGTAATAATTCTTTACGTTAGTCCATCTCGCACCCGTCGAACGCCGACCAGACAAAAATCGGCAATCGATGAAGGGCACAGTGTCCACGGATCCGGTCACGGGGACGCCGCCGCGCACCAAGGGCGACTCCGCGCCTCGCCCGTCGATGAAAAATATTTCCGCGTACGGCACTCCGAGTCCGCGGGACGTAATAATTCTTTACGTTAGTCCACCTCGCACCCGTCGAACGCCGACCAGACAAAAATCGGCAATCGATGAAGGGCACAGTGTCCACGGATCCGGTCACGGGGACGCCGCCGCGCACCAAGGGCGACTCCGCGCCTCGCCCGTCGAGGAAAAATATTTCCGCGTACGGCACTCCGAGTCCGCGGGACGTGCTCGCCGAATGCCCGCACCGAATAATACCGGTAAACCACATCCACTTGCCGTATTAATATTTTACGTTAGTCCACCTCGCACCCGTCGAACGCCGACCAGACAAAAATCGGCAATCGATGAAGGGCACAGTGTCCACGGATCCGGTCACGGGGACGCCGCCGCGCACCAAGGGCGACTCCGCGCCTCGCCCGTCGATGAAAAATATTTCCGCGTACGGCACTCCGAGTCCGCGGGACGTAATAATTCTTTACGTTAGTCCACCTCGCACCCGTCGAACGCCGACCAGACAAAAATCGGCAATCGATGAAGGGCACAGTGTCCACGGATCCGGTCACGGGGACGCCGCCGCGCACCAAGGGCGACTCCGCGCCTCGCCCGTCGAGGAAAAATATTTCCGCGTACGGCACTCCGAGTCCGCGGGACGTAATAATTCTTTACGTTAGTCCACCTCGCACCCGTCGAACGCCGACCAGACAAAAATCGGCAATCGATGAAGGGCACAGTGTCCACGGATCCGGTCACGGGGACGCCGCCGCGCACCAAGGGCGACTCCGCGCCTCGCCCGTCGAAGAAAAATTTTTCCGCGTTCGGCACTCCGAGTCCGCGGGACGTAATAATTCTTTACGTTAGTCCATCTCGCACCCGTCGAACGCCGACCAGACAAAAATCGGCAATCGATGAAGGGCACAGTGTCCACGGATCCGGTCACGGGGACGCCGCCGCGCACCAAGGGCGACTCCGCGCCTCGCCCGTCGATGAAAAATATTTCCGCGTACGGCACTCCGAGTCCGCGGGACGTAATAATTCTTTACGTTAGTCCACCTCGCACCCGTCGAACGCCGACCAGACAAAAATCGGCAATCGATGAAGGGCACAGTGTCCACGGATCCGGTCACGGGGACGCCGCCGCGCACCAAGGGCGACTCCGCGCCTCGCCCGTCGAGGAAAAATATTTCCGCGTACGGCACTCCGAGTCCGCGGGACGTGCTCGCCGAATGCCCGCACCGAATAATACCGGTAAACCACATCCACTTGCCGTATTAATATTTTACGTTAGTCCACCTCGCACCCGTCGAACGCCGACCAGACAAAAATCGGCAATCGATGAAGGGCACAGTGTCCACGGATCCGGTCACGGGGACGCCGCCGCGCACCAAGGGCGACTCCGCGCCTCGCCCGTCGATGAAAAATATTTCCGCGTACGGCACTCCGAGTCCGCGGGACGTAATAATTCTTTACGTTAGTCCACCTCGCACCCGTCGAACGCCGACCAGACAAAAATCGGCAATCGATGAAGGGCACAGTGTCCACGGATCCGGTCACGGGGACGCCGCCGCGCACCAAGGGCGACTCCGCGCCTCGCCCGTCGATGAAAAATATTTCCGCGTACGGCACTCCGAGTCCGCGGGACGTAATAATTCTTTACGTTAGTCCACCTCGCACCCGTCGAACGCCGACCAGACAAAAATCGGCAATCGATGAAGGGCACAGTGTCCACGGATCCGGTCACGGGGACGCCGCCGCGCACCAAGGGCGACTCCGCGCCTCGCCCGTCGATGAAAAATATTTCCGCGTACGGCACTCCGAGTCCGCGGGACGTGCTCGCCGAATGCCCGCACCGAATAATACCGGTAAACCACATCCACTTGCTGTAATAACTTTTTCCATCAACCGAACAATCTTCGGCCAAATCACACGTGCTAGCGCGTAGTAGGAAGGCAGATAAATTTAAAAAAAAAAAAGTCGGTCCGTCGGTCCAGGCGACCGCGCGTGAAAAATAATTATCTCAAATAAATCCTATGTCGCTGCGTAGTGGTACGGCCACACGGAATTGAAAAAAAAATTGCGTCTGCCGGGCGACGAACCGCGGCCGAGGGGCAGTCGTCGGTCCGTCGGTCCAGGCGACCGCGCGTGAAAAATAATTATCTCAAATAAATCCTATGTCGCTGCGTAGTGGTACGGCCACACGGAATTGAAAAAAAAATTGCGTCTGCCGGGCGACGAACCGCGGCCGAGGGGCAGTCGTCGGTCCGTCGGTCCAGGCGACCGCGCGTGAAAAATAATTATCTCAAATAAATCCTATGTCGCTGCGTAGTGGTACGGCCACACGGAATTGAAAAAAAATTGCGTCTGCCGGGCGACGAACCGCGGCCGAGGGGCAGTCGTCGGTCCGTCGGTCCAGGCGACCGCGCGTGAAAAATAATTATCTCAAATAAATCCTATGTCGCTGCGTAGTGGTACGGCCACACGGAATTGAAAAAAAAATTGCGTCTGCCGGGCGACGAACCGCGGCCGAGGGGCAGTCGTCGGTCCGTCGGTCCAGGCGACCGCGCGTGAAAAATAATTATCTCAAATAAATCCTATGTCGCTGCGTAGTGGTACGGCCACACGGAATTGAAAAAAAAAAGGCGTCCGTCGCGCGGACCGCCGGTCGGTCGACCGCGCCGGTGACGGCCTCCGGTGTTCGTCGTACGACGAACTTCCGAAATAAATCACCAGCGCGGTCGACCGACCGGCGGTCCGCGCGACGGACGCCTTTCGCGATACGCGGCGCCGAAACGCCGCGA
>NC_083560.1:159877118-159904562 GCF_019925205.1 Metopolophium dirhodum | reverse complement strand
TGGGTGATAAAAAAAATTATTAAACTTTTTTTAAAATTTTACATTATTTAGTGATTATTTGAATTAAAATTTTTAATTATAGGAAAAAGTTACTTTAGGGATAACAGCGTAATTAATTTTTTAAGTTCAAATTTAAAAATTAGTTTGCGACCTCGATGTTGAATTAAGATTAATCTTAGGTGCAAAATTTTAAGTATTAGGTCTGTTCGACCTTTAAATTCTTACATGATTTGAGTTCAAACCGGTGTAAGCCAGGTTGGTTTCTATCTTTTAAAAAATAATTTATTTTAGTACGAAAGGATTAAATAATTAAATTAAATTTTTTTATTAAGTGAATTAAATTAATTTAACTATTTTGGCAGATAATTGTGTTAAATTTAGAATTTAATTATATAATTTTAATTATAGATAGTAATTTTTATATTTATTATAATTATTAATTTTTTGATTTTATTTTTAATAGTTTTCATAAGAGTAGCTTTTTTTACTTTATTAGAACGTAAAGTTTTAGGTTATATTCAATTACGTAAAGGCCCTAATAAATTTTTTATTAAAGGTGTTTTTCAACCTATAGGTGATGGTTTAAAGTTATTTTTTAAAGAAGTTAATTATCCTAGAAATATAAATTTTTTAATTTTTATAATTTCCCCTATATTAGGTTTATTAATTTCTGTTTTTTTTTGATTTATTTATCCTTATATTGGTATAAATTATATTATAGGTTTTGGTTTAATTTATATGTTTTGTTGTTCGAGTTTAATAGTTTATATTTTTTTAATAATTAGATGATCATCTAATTCTAATTATTCAGTTTTAGGGATAATTCGTTTTATTTCTCAAATAATTTCTTATGAAGTAAGAATAATAATTATTATTATAAATTTAATATTTTTAATTAATAGATTTAATTTAAATGATTTTTATATTTATCAAATAAATTCTAAATTTTTTTTTTTTCTTTTTTTAATATTTATTTTATTATTAATTAGATTTTTAGCAGAAATGAATCGTTCTCCTTTTGATTTTTCTGAAGGAGAATCAGAATTAGTTTCTGGTTTTAATATTGAATTTAGAAGTTTATCTTTTATTTTTATTTTTATATCTGAATATATAAGAATTATATTTATAGGTATATTATTATGTGAAATATTTTTTGGTTTAATAATGAATAAATTTTATTTAAATATTTTTATTTTAACATTTATATTTTTAATTATTTGATTACGTGGGTTTTTACCACGTTTTCGTTATGATAAGTTAATATATTTAATTTGAAAATTAATTTTACCTTTATCTTTATTTTTATTTATATTTAATTTTTCTATTAAATTATTTAACTTATATCATTAATTTTAGTATTAAGTTAATAGAATTAATTTCTATTTTTTATTTTCAAAATAAATATTTTAAATAAATTAATTAACTGATTTTATTAAGTTAATAATTTATCTCATATTTTTATAATATAAAAATTAATAAAAAAATATGAAAAGTAAATTGTTGTAAAAATTTGACTTGTTGAAATAAAAGGATATTCAACTGGTTGTATACCAATTCATGTTAATATAAAAAATGTTATAATAAAAATTCAAAATAGAATTTTATTTATAGGATAAAATTTATTTCTTAAGAAGTTTTTTTTATTTAATAAAGGTATAATCAATAAAATTAAAATTGATAATATTAAGGCAATAACTCCTCCTAATTTATTAGGGATTGCTCGTAAAATTGAATATGAAAATAAAAAATATCATTCTGGTTGAATATGATTAGGCGTAATTATTGAATTTGCTATATCAAAATTATTATGATCATTTAATAAATAAGGAAAAATTAAAGTTAAAATGAAAAATATTCATATAAATATAATTAATCCAATTAAATCTTTAATTAAGAAATAAGGTGAAAATCTGATTTTATCAAAATTTCTATTAATACCTAATGGATTATTAGATCCTGTTATATGTAAAAAAAAAAGATGAATAAAAGTAAATAAAATAATAATAAAAGGTAAAATAAAGTGAATTGAAAAAAATCGTGTTAATGTAGCATTACTAATAGAGAAGCCTCCTCAAATTCAAATTACAATTGAATTTCCTAAATATGGAATTGCTGATAAAAGATTTGTAATTACTGTTGCACCTCAAAATGATATTTGTCCTCATGGTAATACATATCCTACAAAAGCTGTTATTATAGTTAATAATAATAATAATACTCCTACAATTCATGTTATTTTAAAATTAAATGAATTTATATAAATTCCTCGTCTAATATGAATATAAATTATAATAAAAAATATTGATGCCCCATTAGCATGGAAAGAACGAATTAATCATCCAAAATTAATATTTCGATTTATATTAATAATTCTTTGAAAAGCTAAGTTAATATCTGTTTTATAATGGAAAGCTAAAAATAATCCTGTTAAAATTTGATTAATTAAGCAGATTATTAATAAAGATCCAAAATTTCATATAAAACTAATTCTAGTAGGTGTTGGTAAGTTTAATATTGGTGATATAATTTTTATTATGTTTTTTTTCATTAATTGGTTTTTTGTCGAATTGGTCCTTTATTAATTTTTAATATTCAGATAATTAAAATTAATATAAAAAAAAGAATAAATATAATTATATAGATTAAAATATTATTAGGTATTATAAATATGTTTAATAAGTAAAAGTTATCTTCAAATATAAATTTATTTTCATAAATCATATTTTCTATATTTAGAGATAATTTAAAGTAAATTAATATTAAGAATATAAAAATTATTTTGTAAATTATGTTTTTATAATTTTTATTAATATTTAATTCATTAAAAGCAATTCTTGAGATATATAAAAAAATAATTATTAATCCTCCAATATATAAAATGAAAACTATAAATGAAATTCATGATGTTTTATTAATTAAATTAATTATTATAGTTAAAGTTATTGTTTGAATTAAAATAATTAAATTTGATCTAATAGGTGATTTCATTATTGTTAATATAATTGCTATAATTAAATTAGTTAATAAAATAATTTTTAAAATTCAGTATATATTTTAATTAAAATATTAATTTTGGAGATTAATGATAATATGTATATATTTATACTGATTTATTTTAAATAATTTTATAATTTTGATTTACAATATCAATGTTTTTTTTAAACTATTAAAATGATAAATTTATTTATTTTAGTTTTAATATTTATATTATTTTCTGGAGTCTTATTTTATATTTTTAATTTTAATCATTTATTAATAATACTTTTAGGATTAGAATATTTATTATTAATTTTATCTTTATTATTTTTGTTAAATTTAATAATATTTATTAAGCAATATATTTTATTATTAGTTTTTTTTATTTTTTGTATTAGTGAAAGAGTATTAGGTTTAACAATTTTGATTTTAATAGTTCGTATATATGGAAATGATTATATAAAATCATTAATAATTTTACAATGTTAATAATTTTAATATTAATTATTTTTAGAATGATTTTTTTTAGCTTGAAGGTTAAAAGATGATGATTAGCCCAGAATTTTTTTTTTTTTTTTTTTTTTTTTTATATATTTTAAGATTCCAATATTCAATTATTTTTTAAATATTAGATATTTATTTGGTATAGATATATTTTCTTATTTAATATTTATATTAGGTATTTGGATTATTAGATTAGTTTATATTTCTAGACTTAATTTTAAAAATAATTATTTAAATTATTTTAATTTATTAATATTTATTTTTGTTATTATTTTTTATTTTTGTTTTTTTAGAAATAGTTTTTTTTTATTTTATATTTTTTATGAAATTAATTTAATTCCTGTAATTATTTTAATTTATGGTTGAGGATATCAATATGAGCGTTTTAAAGCTGGATTTTATTTATTTATTTATATAATTTTTTTTTCTTTACCTTTTTTTTCATGTTTATTAAGTTTAAATAATTTTAACTTTATATTTATGTATTATTTTGATTATTTAAATAATTTAAATTTTTATTTTTATATATTTTTAATAATAATTTTTTTAGTTAAAATACCTTTATTTATATTTCATATCTGATTACCTAAAGCTCATGTTGAAGCTCCTATTTGTGGTTCAATAATTTTAGCTGGTATTATATTAAAATTAGGTGGTTTTGGTATTTATCATATTTTAATGTTAATTTTTAAGATTAATCTTAAATTTAATTATTTATTAATTTCTTTATGTTTATTAGGAATAATAATTTTAAGATTAGTTTGTTTTTTTCAAAGAGATCTTAAAATTTTAATTGCTTATTCTTCTGTTGTTCATATAGGTTTAGTTATTATTGGGTTTTTAACTTTAAATAATTGAGGTTATTTTGGTTCATTAATTTTAATATTTGGTCATGGTTTATGTTCTTCTGGATTATTTTGTTTAAGAAATATTTGTTATTTACGTTTTAAAAGTCGTAGAATGTTTTTAAATAAAGGTTTAATTAATATTTATCCTTTTTTATCATTTTGATGATTTTTATTATGTTCTTCTAATATATCTTTTCCTCCTTCTTTAAATTTATTTGGTGAATTATTTTTATTAATTAGTTTAATAATTTGATTAGATTATTTTTATATATTTTATTTATTAATTATGATTTTAATATTTTTATATAGTCTTTATTTATATTTATATACTCAATATGGTAAATTATTTTTTAATATAAATTATTTAGTTTATATTAATTTAACAGAATATTTATTATTATTTATACATTGATTACCTTTGAATATAATTTTTTTAATTATAGAATTATTTTGTTATTTAAATAGTTTAATTAAAATATTAATTTGTGGAATTAAAGATTATATGTTATATTTAAATAATTAAATTTAATTTTTTTTTTTTTTTTTTTTTTTTTTTTTTTTATATCATTTATTATTTTTTTTATTTTAGGCTTATTATTAATTTATTTTGATAAATTTTATTTTATTGAGTATATATTTTTTTTTTTTAATTCTTGTATAGTTTTATATGTTATTTTATTGGATTGAATATCTTTAATATTTATTTCTTTTGTATTTTTGATTTCTTCAATAATTTTATTGTATAGAATAGAATATATAAATTATGATTTTAATAAGAATCGATTTTTAATATTAATAAATTTTTTTATTATGTTTATATTTTTTTTAATTCTTAGTCCTAATTTAATTAGAATTTTGTTGGGTTGAGATGGTTTAGGAATGGTTTCTTTCTGTTTAGTTGTTTTTTATCAAAATAAAAAATCTTATAGTTCGGGATTGGTAACTGTTATTTTAAATCGTTTAGGTGATTTATTTATTATTATATCTATAATTTGAATATTAAATTTTGGTTCTTGAAATTTTATTTTAATTAATTATTATAGAAATTTAAATTATTTATTTTTTATTAGTTTGATAATTATATTTGCTTCTTTGACTAAAAGAGCTCAAATTCCTTTTTCTTCTTGGTTGCCTTTAGCTATAGCAGCTCCTACACCTGTTTCTTCTTTAGTTCATTCTTCTACTTTAGTAACTGCTGGTATTTATTTAATAATTCGGTTTAATGAAATTTTTTTAAATTTTTCTTTTTTAAATTATTTAATAGTAATTTCTTGTTTAACTATATTAATATCTGGTTTAAATGCAATTTTTGAATTTGATTTAAAGAAAATTATTGCTTTTTCTACTTTAAGTCAAATAAGTTTTATATTTATGATTTTATGTTTAGGTAAAATTGATATATGTTTTTTTTATTTATTAATACATGCTTTATTTAAATCTATAATATTTTTGAGATCTGGTATTTTAATTCTTAATATAAATAATAATCAAGATATTCGTAAAATAGGGGGATTAATTGATTATTTACCTTTTTGTGGTTTGATTTTTATATTTACTTTAATATCATTATGTGGTTTTCCTTTTTTCTGTAGTTTTTATTCTAAGGACTTGATTTTTGAATACTTTTTAATAATAAATTTGAATTTTTTTTTTTTTTTTTTTTTTTTATTTTCTTTTTTTTTAACTTTTTTTTATTCAATTCGTGTAATTTATTATTTAATAATAATAAATTTTTCTATATTTAATTATTTAATGATTATTAAATTTGAAAGAAAAATCTTAATTATTAGTATAATATTTATTAGTTTTATTATGTTGTTTTTTGGTTCTTTTTTTATATGATTAATATTTTATAAATTTGATTTAATTTTATTAGAATTTAAATTTAAGATTTTAAGAGTATTAATTTTATTTTTTAGAATTTGATTTTTTTTTGAACTTAATAATTTTTTATTTTCTATAAAATATATATTTTCTTTATTTAATATTTTTTTTTTTAGATTAATATGAAATTTATTATTTTTTAAAGTAAATTTTTTTTTAAATAATTTTCTTTATATTGGATTTTTTACTTTAAAGGTTTTTGAAATTGGTTGAATTGAATATAATTTAAATAGAGGTTTAATTTATTTTTTTAAGAAAATAATTAGATTTAGACAGAGTATTTTTTTAAATAGTTATAAAGTTTATATTTTATTATTTTTTTTATGATTTTTAATTATTTTATTATTTAATTATTAAATTTAAATAGCTTAATTTAAGAGCATTATATTGAAGATATAAAGGTAAAATAAATTTTTTTAAATATTTTTAAAAATATTTGTTAGTTTTTCTAGTTAATTTAAAAATTAATTTTTAAAATTAAATGTAAAAAAAATTTTTAATTTTGGTGATAATTTTAAAATAAAGGTAAAATTCTAATTGTGTTAATTTTTGTTATTTTTAATAAAGATTAATTTTTGATTTAATTTTTTATAAATTTTTGTGTAAGGTAGTTACCTTTGCATATTTTTTTTTAAAAATATTTGTTAGTTTTTCTAGTTAATTTAAAAATTAATTTTTAAAATTAAATGTAAAAAAAATTTTTAATTTTGGTGATAATTTTAAAATAAAGGTAAAATTCTAATTGTGTTAATTTTTGTTATTTTTAATAAAGATTAATTTTTGATTTAATTTTTTATAAATTTTTGTGTAAGGTAGTTACCTTTGCATATTTTTTTTTAAAAATATTTGTTAGTTTTTCTAGTTAATTTAAAAATTAATTTTTAAAATTAAATGTAAAAAAAATTTTTAATTTTGGTGATAATTTTAAAATAAAGGTAAAATTCTAATTGTGTTAATTTTTGTTATTTTTAATAAAGATTAATTTTTGATTTAATTTTTTATAAATTTTTGTGTAAGGTAGTTACCTTTGCATATTTTTTTTTAAAAATATTTGTTAGTTTTTCTAGTTAATTTAAAAATTAATTTTTAAAATTAAATGTAAAAAAAATTTTTAATTTTGGTGATAATTTTAAAATAAAGGTAAAATTCTAATTGTGTTAATTTTTGTTATTTTTAATAAAGATTAATTTTTGATTTAATTTTTTATAAATTTTAGTGTAAGGTAGTTACCTTTGCATATTTTTTTTTAAAAATATTTGTTAGTTTTTCTAGTTAATTTAAAAATTAATTTTTAAAATTAAATGTAAAAAAAATTTTTAATTTTGGTGATAATTTTAAAATAAAGGTAAAATTCTAATTGTGTTAATTTTTGTTATTTTTAATAAAGATTAATTTTTGATTTAATTTTTTATAAATTTTTGTGTAAGGTAGTTACCTTTGCATATTTTTTTTTAAAAATATTTGTTAGTTTTTCTAGTTAATTTAAAAATTAATTTTTAAAATTAAATGTAAAAAAAATTTTTAATTTTGGTGATAATTTTAAAATAAAGGTAAAATTCTAATTGTGTTAATTTTTGTTATTTTTAATAAAGATTAATTTTTGATTTAATTTTTTATAAATTTTTGTGTAAGGTAGTTACCTTTGCATATTTTTTTTTAAAAATATTTGTTAGTTTTTCTAGTTAATTTAAAAATTAATTTTTAAAATTAAATGTAAAAAAAATTTTTAATTTCGGTGATAATTTTAAAATAAAGGTAAAATTCTAATTGTGTTAATTTTTGTTATTTTTAATAAAGATTAATTTTTGATTTAATTTTTTATAAATTTTTGTGTAAGGTAGTTACCTTTGCATATTTTTTTTTAAAAATATTTGTTAGTTTTTTTAGTTAATTTAAAAATTAATTTTTAAAATTAAATGTAAAAAAAATTTTTAATTTTGGTGATAATTTTAAAATAAAGGTAAAATTCTAATTGTGTTAATTTTTGTTATTTTTAATAAAGATTAATTTTTGATTTAATTTTTTATAAATTTTTGTGTAAGGTAGTTACCTTTGCATATTTTTTTTTAAAAATATTTGTTAGTTTTTCTAGTTAATTTAAAAATTAATTTTTAAAATTAAATGTAAAAAAAATTTTTAATTTTGGTGATAATTTTAAAATAAAGGTAAAATTCTAATTGTGTTAATTTTTGTTATTTTTAATAAAGATTAATTTTTGATTTAATTTTTTATAAATTTTTGTGTAAGGTAGTTACCTTTGCATATTTTTTTTTAAAAATATTTGTTAGTTTTTCTAGTTAATTTAAAAATTAATTTTTAAAATTAAATGTAAAAAAAATTTTTAATTTCGGTGATAATTTTAAAATAAAGGTAAAATTCTAATTGTGTTAATTTTTGTTATTTTTAATAAAGATTAATTTTTGATTTAATTTTTTATAAATTTTTGTGTAAGGTAGTTACCTTTGCATATTTTTTTTTAAAAATATTTGTTAGTTTTTTTAGTTAATTTAAAAATTAATTTTTAAAATTAAATGTAAAAAAAATTTTTAATTTTGGTGATAATTTTAAAATAAAGGTAAAATTCTAATTGTGTTAATTTTTGTTATTTTTAATAAAGATTAATTTTTGATTTAATTTTTTATAAATTTTTGTGTAAGGTAGTTACCTTTGCATATTTTTTTTTAAAAATATTTGTTAGTTTTTCTAGTTAATTTAAAAATTAATTTTTAAAATTAAATGTAAAAAAAATTTTTAATTTTGGTGATAATTTTAAAATAAAGGTAAAATTCTAATTGTGTTAATTTTTGTTATTTTTAATAAAGATTAATTTTTGATTTAATTTTTTATAAATTTTTGTGTAAGGTAGTTACCTTTGCATATTTTTTTTTAAAAATATTTGTTAGTTTTTCTAGTTAATTTAAAAATTAATTTTTAAAATTAAATGTAAAAAAAATTTTTAATTTTGGTGATAATTTTAAAATAAAGGTAAAATTCTAATTGTGTTAATTTTTGTTATTTTTAATAAAGATTAATTTTTGATTTAATTTTTTATAAATTTTTGTGTAAGGTAGTTACCTTTGCATATTTTTTTTTAAAAATATTTGTTAGTTTTTTTAGTTAATTTAAAAATTAATTTTTAAAATTAAATGTAAAAAAAATTTTTAATTTTGGTGATAATTTTAAAATAAAGGTAAAATTCTAATTGTGTTAATTTTTGTTATTTTTAATAAAGATTAATTTTTGATTTAATTTTTTATAAATTTTTGTGTAAGGTAGTTACCTTTGCATATTTTTTTTTAAAAATATTTGTTAGTTTTTCTAGTTAATTTAAAAATTAATTTTTAAAATTATTATTTATAAATAAAAATTATTTTTATATTGAAAATATAATGTTTTAATTAAACTAATAAATAAATTAAAGATTAAACATTTTAAATGCTTTAAAAGATAGTTAGCAGCTTCTTTTTTTTTAAAATCTTTTTAATTGGAATTTTTTTCAATATTATTATTAACAGTAATAAACCTCTTTTTGGTTTCAATTAATAAATAAGGATTTTGATAATCTATTATTAAGTCGAAATTAATATGTAAAATATTACTTCTTATTTAAGATAAATTATATAATAATTTTTAAAAGCAAATTAAATGTTATAAATTTTAACTATTATCCTTTAAATTTTTCAATTTAATGATCCAAATTTTCATTCATAAAAAATAGTAATAATTATAAATATAAAAAATATTATGAATATAATATTGAAATATAGTATATTAGAGATTTTGAAATTTATAATTATTGGTAGAATAATTGAGATTTCAATATCAAAAATTAAAAAGATAATTGCAATCAAATAAAAATTTAAGGAAAATGGAATTCGTGATTTATTAAATGGATCAAATCCACATTCAAATGGTGCTGATTTGTTGTAGTTAAATTTTATTTTTATATTGATTAAAATTATAATTGAAAATAAAATTAGTATAATAATAAATATTGTTAATATTGATATTAAATTTAATATAATTATTTTATTTAAAAATTAAACTTTTTGATTGGAAATCAAATATACTATTTATATATATTAATAAAATTAATTATTTCATCAGTAGAAAGTTATATATAAAAATAATCAAATAATATCAATGAAATGTCAATATCAAGCAGCTAATTCAAATCTGATGTGATGAATATATGAAAAATGTATTTTTATTATACGTATTAAATTGATTATTAGGAAAATTGTTCCAATAATAACGTGTAAACCATGGAATCCTGTTGCTATATAAAATGATGATCCAAAAATTGAGTCTGAAAATGTAAATGTTGCTTGTTTATATTCTAATATTTGAAGTAATAAAAAATAGATACTTAAAATAATTGTTATATTTATAAAAATAATTGTTTTTTTTTTTGAATTATTTAATAAGTAAAGATGAGTTAATGTTACAGTGAATCTTGATGTTAATAAAATAATTGTATTTAGTAATGGGATTAATAATGGATTGAAAAAATTAATGTTTTTAGGAGGTCAGTTTAATCCTAATTCAATTGATGGTGCTAAAGAATTATGTAAAAAATTTCAAAAAAATGAAATAAATAAAAATATTTCAGAAATAATAAATAAGATTATTCTAAATTTAATTAGATTTATAATATAAAAATTATGATTACCTTGAAATGTTCTTTCTCGAATTACATCTCGTCATCATAAGATTGAAATAGTAATAATTAAAATTAAATTTATTAATGATATTAAATTAAATTTAAAATTTATAATTATGATATTTGAAATCATTAAATTAAAAGTATTTAAAGCTATTAAAATTGGTCATGGACTTAAATTTAGAATAAAATAAGGTTGATTAATTTTTATCATTATTCTCTAGAATATAAAGATGAAAGAATTGAAAATACATATCTTTGGATTAAGGCTACACATAATTCAAAAATTATTATAAATATTTGAATTAAAATAATAATGATTATTATTGAATTAAAGTTTAATAATGTTATAAGTAAGTGTCCTGCAATTAAATTTGCAGTTAGACGAATAGATAAAGAAAATGGTCGAATAATAATTCTTATTGTTTCAATGATTGTTATTAATGGGGCTAAATAAATTGGTGTATTAAGTGGAATTAAATGTGCAATTATATTTTTTGTATTTTTACATGTTGAAAAAATAATGTAAAATAATCAGAATGGTAAAGCTAAAGTAATTGAAAAAATTATATGACTTGATGATGAAAAAATATAAGGAAATAATCTAAAAAAGTTATTAAGTAAAATAAATATAAATAATGCAATAAATATAAATGCAGGTGATTTAGTTTTTTTTATTTTATATAATATTAATATTTCGTTATTTAATATATTAAAAATTTTAAATATAAATCAATTTATTCGATTTGGTATAATTCATAAAAAATTTGGTATTATTAAAATAATTAATAAAGTTCTAATTCAATTTAATTCTAAATTAAAAACTTTTGTTGAAGGGTCAAAAATATTAAATAAATTTATTATAATTTTTTATGTTATTTTTAAATGAAATTTTAATTTTTATATTTTTAATAAAATTAAAGTATAATAGATTTATAATTAAATAGAATATAGAAAAAAAAAATATAAATAGAATTAATCAATTTATTGGTGCTATTTGAGGGATTAAGTGATATAAATAAATAATTTTAATTTGACAAATTAATGTTATAACTTTAACTAATCTCTTTCATTAGAAGTAATTGCTAATTTACTATATTTTGATTTAAGAGATCATTACTTTGCTTTTCAGTCATCTAATGAGTTAAAAGTTTTTAATTCAATAGATAAATTTATTTAAATTAATTGATTCAATCTGAATTGGTATAAATCTATGATTAATTCCGCAAATTTCTGAACATTGACCAAAGTATATTCCAGGACGATTTATAAAAAGATTAATTTGGTTTATTCGTCCTGGAATTGCATCAATTTTAATTGCTAAACTTGGAATAGTTCAAGAGTGAATAACATCATCTGATGAAATTAAAAGTCGAATATTAAATTTAAATGGGATAATAGTTTTATTATCTACTTCAATTAAACGGAAATTTTCTTTATTTAAATCATTAATTATATATGATTCAAATTCAATATTTGAAAAATCTGAGTATTCATAGGATCAAAATCATTGATGCCCAAAAATTTTAATTGTTAAAATAGGACATTTAATTTCATCTATTAAATATAATAAATGTAAAGAAGGTATGGCAATAAAAATTAAAATAATAGGTGGAGTTGTTGTTCAAATAAACTCAATTATTTGATTTTCTGAAATTTTAATATTAATAAATTTATTGTTTATAATAAATAATATTATGTAAGTAATTGTTGATATAATTATAATAATAATAAAAATTGTATGATCATGAAAAAAAATTAATTGTTCTATTAATGGCGAATTTCTATTTTGAAATCTTAGTTTTAATCAAGTTATAATTTCTAAAAAAAGATTATTCTTTATAAATGAATTTTAAGTTCATTGCATATAATTTCTGCCATATTAGAAATTAATAATTAAAGGTAATTCTGAATATGAATGTTCTAATGGAGGTAAATTATGAATTCATTCAATAGAGTTTCTTAAATTTAATTTGAAAATTGTTGTTTTTTTTAAAAAAATTCTATTTCAAATTGAATAAATTAAAATGATAATTCTAAATGTTGAAATTATTGATCCAATTGATGAAATTATATTTCATAATAAAAAATTATTAGGATAATCTGTATAACGTCGAGGTATTCCATTTAAACCTAAAAAATGTTGGGGGAAAAAAGTTAAATTTACTCCAATAAATATTAAAATAAATTGAATTTTTAAAATAAAGTTATTTATAGAAAATCCTGTAAAAATTGGGAATCAATGAATTAGTCTAGCAATAATTGCAAATACAATTCCTATAGATAATACATAATGAAAATGAGCTACTACATAATAAGTATCATGAAGAATAATATCAATAGATGAATTAGCAAGAATAACTCCTGTTAAGCCACCAATTGTAAATAGAAAAATGAAACCTAAAGATCAAATTGTTGAGGGTGAAAAATTAATTTTAGATCCATAAATAGTAGCTAATCATCTAAAAATTTTAATTCCTGTAGGAATGGCAATAATTATAGTTGCTGATGTAAAATATGCTCGTGTATCAACATCTATACCAATTGTAAATATATGATGAGCTCATACAATAAATCCTAATAATCCAATAGTTAATATTGCATAAATTATTCTAATATTACCAAATGTTTCATTTTTATTTCTTTCTTGACTAATAATATGTGAAATTAATCCAAATCCAGGTAAAATTAAAATATAAACTTCAGGATGTCCAAAGAATCAAAATAAATGTTGATAAAGAATAGGATCTCCTCCTCCTGCTGGATCAAAAAATGAAGTGTTTAAATTTCGATCAGTTAATAATATTGTAATAGCACCAGCTAAGACTGGTAAAGATAAAATTAATAAAATAGCTGTAATTAAAATTGATCAAGGGAAAAGAGGAATTTGATTTAATTTTATATTATTTGGTATTATATTAAGAATTGTACAAATAAAGTTAATTGCTCCTAAAATTGAGGAGATTCCTGCTAAATGTAAGGAAAAAATAGTTAAATCAACTGAAATATTATTATGTGCAATGTTATTTGATAAAGGTGGATAAATAGTTCATCCTGTTCCTGTTCCATTATTAATTAAAAAACTACAAATTATTATTATTAATGATGGGGGTAATAATCAAAATCTAATGTTATTTAAACGTGGGAATGATATATCAGGACAACCTATTATTATAGGAATTAATCAATTTCCAAATCCACCAATTACAATTGGTATTGTTATAAAAAAAATTATAATAAAAGCATGAATTGTTACAATTACATTATATAATTGGTTATTATTAATAATAGAATTAATTTGTCTTAGTTCTAGACGAATTAAAATTCTAAGAGATGATCCAATTATACCTGATCAAATACCAAATAAAAAGTATAAAGTTCCAATATCTTTATGATTAGTTGAAAAAATTCATTTTATAGATAAAATGGCTGATAATAGGTTGTAAATTGTAAATTTATATATAGATTAAATAATCTTTTTATCATTAAATCTTATATTCATATTAAATGATATTAAATTGCAAATTTAAAGGTATTAATTATTTAATTAAGGTTTAAAATATAATATTTTTAATTTTGAAGATTAATAGTTTATTTAGTTAACTTAAAACCTTAATAAATAAATAAGTAACTAAAAAATAATCTAAAAAAATTTATTAATATAATGAAATCATAATTGTTTTTTTTATATATTAGATATCATTTATTAAAAAGATTAAAATTAAATAATATAAAATAAGTTAATTTAATATAAAAAAGTAAATTTAAAATAGTTAGTATAATTAATATTATTATAATAATATATATATTATTATAGATTAAAGTTTTAATTAGTATTCATTTTATTAAAAATCCTATTATGGGAGGTAAACCTATAATTGAAAAAATTAATATTAATATATTTAATTTGAAAAAAAAATTTAAATTAAATAGTTTTATTTGATTAATATAATTAACATTATAATTATTAAGTATTTTAATAATTAAAAAATTTAATAAAGAATAAATTAAAAAGTAATTAATTCATAAATTTTCATTTATTAAAATTGCAAATAGTATTCAGGTAGTATTATTAATTGATGATATAGCTAAAATTTTACGTATTGAATTTTGATTTAAACCAAAAATTGAATTTATTGAGATTAATACAATTAAAAAAATTATATTTTTATTAATATTTAAATAAGAAATTATAATTAAAGGTGTGATTTTTTGTCAAGTTATTATTAATAAACATGATATTCAATTCAGTCCTTCTATTATTGAAGGTAATCATAAATGAAAAGGTATTAATCTTAATTTTATTAATAGTGATATTATAATTAAAATATTATCATTATTTATAAATAATAGATTTTTATTAATTAAAAAAATTAGTAATAAAATTGAAGCAAAAGCTTGAATTAAAAAATATTTTATTGTAGCTTCAATTGAGTAAATTGATGACTTAAAGTTTAAAATTGGAATAATTGAAAATAGATTTAATTCTAATCCTATTCATATTGATAATCAATTTGATGCTGAAATTGATATTAAAGTTCTAAATATTAATAATGTAAAAAATATAATTTTTGTTAAATTTAAATTTATCAGAAAAAAGAATTTTATTCTATATTTGAAGTATGAATCCAAAAGCTTATTTTAGCTTATTTTTCTTTATGATATATACTTAGGTGTTTATGCATATAAATTTTTGAAATTTATGGATTAGATAGTTTCTTAAAGTATAATAAAAGTATATATAATACATGATTTACTCTATCAAAGTAACCCTTTTTCAGGCATTTTATTTTTAAAAATATTGTTTAGTAAAAAAATGTTTCTTGGTTTAGATAGAGATTGGGAATAATCTCAATAAAATTTTAAAAAAAATATGTTTTAGTGAGGCATGACGTTTGTAATTGTCTAAAAAGGGGGGCGTAGCCCTCCTTTAAAAAAAAAAGAAAGAAGAAAGAGTATATAGAGGATTTATTAATATATATAGTAGTATACATATATAGACTTCATATATATATAGTATATATATATAATACATATATACATCTATATAGCTTATATTATATATATATATATATATATATATATATATAAATCCTTATATAGTAATATTATCTATACATCTTATATATATATATATATATGTATATAAATCCTTATATGAATATATACATATATTTATTGTATATATATATATAAGGTTTCTAGTTTGAAAATTCAATTATTTGAAAAATTAAAGTAGGAATAGTCGTATAAATTAACTAAAAAAAGTATATTTTTTTTAGCTATAAAATTAATTTTAATTTGTTAGAAATGTCCATTATTAAAAAAAAATATGTTGAAAAATTACAATTTTAGTTTTTTTACTTTAAAAAGTTGAGTTAAATTATTAAAAATTGTATAATTTGGTTTTTCAAAAATTGCAAAAATAAAAATTCTTTATTCGATTTTTTATCATAATTCGTTAACTAAAATATTTTTGTGAGAAATTTTTGGGTATAACTACATAATTGTGTATGATTTTTGTCTTCAAATTTGGAAAATTTATTTTTATTTATTCGAGTTTTATTGTTTAATTTAAAATTTTAGCTCATTAAATGTATAAACCTGATTACAGAAAATATTTATATTTTATTAAAATTTTAATTTAGGAATTAATCAGTATATAAATATTTAAATATATGTAAATAGTCGTATAAATTAACTAAAAAAAGTATACTTTTTTTATCTATAAAATTAATTTTAATTTGTTAGAAATGTCCATTATTAAAAAAAAATATGTTGAAAAATTACAATTTTAGTTTTTTTACTTTAAAAAGTTGAGTTAAATTATTAAAAATTGTATAATTTGGTTTTTCAAAAATTGCAAAAATAAAAATTCTTTATTCGATTTTTTATCATAATTCGTTAACTAAAATATTTTTGTGAGAAATTTTTGGGTATAACTACATAATTGTGTATGATTTTTGTCTTCAAATTTGGAAAATTTATTTTTATTTATTCGAGTTTTATTGTTTAATTTAAAATTTTAGTTCATTAAATGTATAAACCTGATTACAGAAAATATTTATATTTTATTAAAATTTTAATTTAGGAATTAATCAGTATATAAATATTTAAATATATGTAAATAGTCGTATAAATTAACTAAAAAAAGTATACTTTTTTTATCTATAAAATTAATTTTAATTTGTTAGAAATGTCCATTATTAAAAAAAAATATGTTGAAAAATTACAATTTTAGTTTTTTTACTTTAAAAAGTTGAGTTAAATTATTAAAAATTGTATAATTTGGTTTTTCAAAAATTGCAAAAATAAAAATTCTTTATTCGATTTTTTATCATAATTCGTTAACTAAAATATTTTTGTGAGAAATTTTTGGGTATAACTACATAATTGTGTATGATTTTTGTCTTCAAATTTGGAAAATTTATTTTTATTTATTCGAGTTTTATTGTTTAATTTAAAATTTTAGCTCATTAAATGTATAAACCTGATTACAGAAAATATTTATATTTTATTAAAATTTCAATTTAGGAATTAATCAGTATATAAATATTTAAATATATGTAAATAGTCGTATAAATTAACTAAAAAAAGTATACTTTTTTTATCTATAAAATTAATTTTAATTTGTTAGAAATGTCCATTATTAAAAAAAAATATGTTGAAAAATTACAATTTAGTTTTTTTATTTTAAAAAGTTGAGTTAAATTATTAAAAATTGTATAATTTGGTTTTTCAAAAATTGTAAAAATAAAAATTCTTTATTCGATTTTTTATCATAATTCGTTAATTAAAATATTTTTGTGAGAAATTTTTGGGTATAACTACATAATTGTGTATAATTTTTGTCTTCAAATTTGGAAAATTTATTTTTATTTACTTAAGTTTTATTGTTTAATTTAAAATTGTAATTTATTATAAATTCAATAAAATTAAAATTTAATTAAAAATTGCTTATTTTAATAATATTAAACCATATTATTATTATTTTATATATAAATATAATTTATTTTATTATAAAATTTTATTTAATTAAGAAAATACATGAAATTTTTTGATTGTTAATAAGTTCTTAAAGGATTTTAATAATTCTCAGTATTAAATATTAAATATTAAAGAGATTTAGATTTAATTATTAATTTAAGTATAAACTAAATATGTGCCAGCAGTTGCGGTTAAACATAATATACAAGTAAAATAGTTTGGTTATTAGTATTAAGTATAATTTATAATTTAATTTTTTTTAATAAAGTAAAATTTAATTAAGAATTATTATTATAATTATTTTATTCTATTAAATTTTATTTAAAACTAGGATTAGATACCCTATTATAAAAGTTTAAATTAATTTACTAAAAAATTAATAGTTATGTTCTTTAAATTTAAAAAATTTGGCGGTATTTTAGTCTTATTAGAGGAACCTGTTTTTTAATTGATAATCCACGATTAATTTTACTTATTTTAAATAGTTCATATATCGCTGTCATGAATATATTTAAAAATTTATTTTCTTTGTTTATTTTTATGATTTATGTTAAGTCAAGATGTGGTTAATAAATAAGTTTATAATGGGTTACATTAAATTTTATTTTTGGATTTTAGATGAAAATTAAAATGAAATTGGATTTAATAGTAAATTTATTTATTTAATTAATATGAATAAAGATCTAAAATATGTACATATTGCCCGTCATTCTTATTAAAAATAAGACAAGTCGTAACAAAGTAAATGTACTGGAAAGTGTATTTAGAAAGATTATATTTTTTATAAATAAATATCTAAATTTAAGTATGTCATTTACAATGATAGGATGTTGTTAAACTTTATTTAAATTAAAGTTATTAATATATTTATTTTTTATTGATTTTTTATAAAAGTAATTTATTTATTTAGGGTTTTAGTATTAAGTAAAAATTAATTTTTAGATTTATAGTTTAATAGTATTGTAAAAGAATTAGTTAAATTTTAAAAAGAATATTTTTAGTACCTTTTGTATCAGGGTTAATTAAAATTTTTAATTTTTTTTTAATTTCTCAAAATTTATAGAGTTAATTTTATTATTAATTTATTGTTTTATAAATATTTATAAAATAATATTAGTTTTGAAATTTAATTCGTTATATTATATTTAGTTATTTAAGATTTAAATTTAATTTAAAATTTTAAAAGTTATTTTGATTTTATATATTAATATTTTAAATTTAAATTATTTTAGGGATAAGCTTAAAATTTTTATATAATAATTTATTTATTTTAATAATTTATAGGAATAGAAATTTTTATTATAAGTTTGTAAAAATTTATTATTTATTTAGTTTTAATTTATTATAAATTTATTTATTTTTTTTATTAAATTTTATTAATTAATATTTAATTTTTAGTAATAATGATTAAATTAGTATAATTTATATTTATAAATTATGAATTCGGCAAAAATTATTTTCATCTGTTTAACAAAAACATTGTATTAAGTTTAATTTAATATAGGATCTGCTCAATGATTTATTAAATAGCTGCAGTATTTTGACTGTGCAAAGGTAGCATAATAATTAGTCTTTTAATTGAGGACTTGTATGAAAGATTTGATGAGAAATAAACTTTATTATTTATATAATTAAAATTTTATTTTTAAGTAAAAAAGCTTAAATTATTTAAAGGGACGATAAGACCCTATAAAACTTTATAAATATTAATTTTAATTTTTTTGGATTATAAATATTTTAATTTTATTATTTATTTTATTGGGGTGATAAAAAAAATTATTAAACTTTTTTTAAAATTTTACATTATTTAGTGATTATTTGAATTAAAATTTTTAATTATAGGAAAAAGTTACTTTAGGGATAACAGCGTAATTAATTTTTTAAGTTCAAATTTAAAAATTAGTTTGCGACCTCGATGTTGAATTAAGATTAATCTTAGGTGCAAAATTTTAAGTATTAGGTCTGTTCGACCTTTAAATTCTTACATGATTTGAGTTCAAACCGGTGTAAGCCAGGTTGGTTTCTATCTTTTAAAAAATAATTTATTTTAGTACGAAAGGATTAAATAATTAAATTAAATTTTTTTATTAAGTGAATTAAATTAATTTAACTATTTTGGCAGATAATTGTGTTAAATTTAGAATTTAATTATATAATTTTAATTATAGATAGTAATTTTTATATTTATTATAATTATTAATTTTTTGATTTTATTTTTAATAGTTTTCATAAGAGTAGCTTTTTTTACTTTATTAGAACGTAAAGTTTTAGGTTATATTCAATTACGTAAAGGCCCTAATAAATTTTTTATTAAAGGTGTTTTTCAACCTATAGGTGATGGTTTAAAGTTATTTTTTAAAGAAGTTAATTATCCTAGAAATATAAATTTTTTAATTTTTATAATTTCCCCTATATTAGGTTTATTAATTTCTGTTTTTTTTTGATTTATTTATCCTTATATTGGTATAAATTATATTATAGGTTTTGGTTTAATTTATATGTTTTGTTGTTCGAGTTTAATAGTTTATATTTTTTTAATAATTAGATGATCATCTAATTCTAATTATTCAGTTTTAGGGATAATTCGTTTTATTTCTCAAATAATTTCTTATGAAGTAAGAATAATAATTATTATTATAAATTTAATATTTTTAATTAATAGATTTAATTTAAATGATTTTTATATTTATCAAATAAATTCTAAATTTTTTTTTTTTCTTTTTTTAATATTTATTTTATTATTAATTAGATTTTTAGCAGAAATGAATCGTTCTCCTTTTGATTTTTCTGAAGGAGAATCAGAATTAGTTTCTGGTTTTAATATTGAATTTAGAAGTTTATCTTTTATTTTTATTTTTATATCTGAATATATAAGAATTATATTTATAGGTATATTATTATGTGAAATATTTTTTGGTTTAATAATGAATAAATTTTATTTAAATATTTTTATTTTAACATTTATATTTTTAATTATTTGATTACGTGGGTTTTTACCACGTTTTCGTTATGATAAGTTAATATATTTAATTTGAAAATTAATTTTACCTTTATCTTTATTTTTATTTATATTTAATTTTTCTATTAAATTATTTAACTTATATCATTAATTTTAGTATTAAGTTAATAGAATTAATTTCTATTTTTTATTTTCAAAATAAATATTTTAAATAAATTAATTAACTGATTTTATTAAGTTAATAATTTATCTCATATTTTTATAATATAAAAATTAATAAAAAAATATGAAAAGTAAATTGTTGTAAAAATTTGACTTGTTGAAATAAAAGGATATTCAACTGGTTGTATACCAATTCATGTTAATATAAAAAATGTTATAATAAAAATTCAAAATAGAATTTTATTTATAGGATAAAATTTATTTCTTAAGAAGTTTTTTTTATTTAATAAAGGTATAATCAATAAAATTAAAATTGATAATATTAAGGCAATAACTCCTCCTAATTTATTAGGGATTGCTCGTAAAATTGAATATGAAAATAAAAAATATCATTCTGGTTGAATATGATTAGGCGTAATTATTGAATTTGCTATATCAAAATTATTATGATCATTTAATAAATAAGGAAAAATTAAAGTTAAAATGAAAAATATTCATATAAATATAATTAATCCAATTAAATCTTTAATTAAGAAATAAGGTGAAAATCTGATTTTATCAAAATTTCTATTAATACCTAATGGATTATTAGATCCTGTTATATGTAAAAAAAAAAGATGAATAAAAGTAAATAAAATAATAATAAAAGGTAAAATAAAGTGAATTGAAAAAAATCGTGTTAATGTAGCATTACTAATAGAGAAGCCTCCTCAAATTCAAATTACAATTGAATTTCCTAAATATGGAATTGCTGATAAAAGATTTGTAATTACTGTTGCACCTCAAAATGATATTTGTCCTCATGGTAATACATATCCTACAAAAGCTGTTATTATAGTTAATAATAATAATAATACTCCTACAATTCATGTTATTTTAAAATTAAATGAATTTATATAAATTCCTCGTCTAATATGAATATAAATTATAATAAAAAATATTGATGCCCCATTAGCATGGAAAGAACGAATTAATCATCCAAAATTAATATTTCGATTTATATTAATAATTCTTTGAAAAGCTAAGTTAATATCTGTTTTATAATGGAAAGCTAAAAATAATCCTGTTAAAATTTGATTAATTAAGCAGATTATTAATAAAGATCCAAAATTTCATATAAAACTAATTCTAGTAGGTGTTGGTAAGTTTAATATTGGTGATATAATTTTTATTATGTTTTTTTTCATTAATTGGTTTTTTGTCGAATTGGTCCTTTATTAATTTTTAATATTCAGATAATTAAAATTAATATAAAAAAAAGAATAAATATAATTATATAGATTAAAATATTATTAGGTATTATAAATATGTTTAATAAGTAAAAGTTATCTTCAAATATAAATTTATTTTCATAAATCATATTTTCTATATTTAGAGATAATTTAAAGTAAATTAATATTAAGAATATAAAAATTATTTTGTAAATTATGTTTTTATAATTTTTATTAATATTTAATTCATTAAAAGCAATTCTTGAGATATATAAAAAAATAATTATTAATCCTCCAATATATAAAATGAAAACTATAAATGAAATTCATGATGTTTTATTAATTAAATTAATTATTATAGTTAAAGTTATTGTTTGAATTAAAATAATTAAATTTGATCTAATAGGTGATTTCATTATTGTTAATATAATTGCTATAATTAAATTAGTTAATAAAATAATTTTTAAAATTCAGTATATATTTTAATTAAAATATTAATTTTGGAGATTAATGATAATATGTATATATTTATACTGATTTATTTTAAATAATTTTATAATTTTGATTTACAATATCAATGTTTTTTTTAAACTATTAAAATGATAAATTTATTTATTTTAGTTTTAATATTTATATTATTTTCTGGAGTCTTATTTTATATTTTTAATTTTAATCATTTATTAATAATACTTTTAGGATTAGAATATTTATTATTAATTTTATCTTTATTATTTTTGTTAAATTTAATAATATTTATTAAGCAATATATTTTATTATTAGTTTTTTTTATTTTTTGTATTAGTGAAAGAGTATTAGGTTTAACAATTTTGATTTTAATAGTTCGTATATATGGAAATGATTATATAAAATCATTAATAATTTTACAATGTTAATAATTTTAATATTAATTATTTTTAGAATGATTTTTTTTAGCTTGAAGGTTAAAAGATGATGATTAGCCCAGAATTTTTTTTTTTTTTTTTTTTTTTTTTATATATTTTAAGATTCCAATATTCAATTATTTTTTAAATATTAGATATTTATTTGGTATAGATATATTTTCTTATTTAATATTTATATTAGGTATTTGGATTATTAGATTAGTTTATATTTCTAGACTTAATTTTAAAAATAATTATTTAAATTATTTTAATTTATTAATATTTATTTTTGTTATTATTTTTTATTTTTGTTTTTTTAGAAATAGTTTTTTTTTATTTTATATTTTTTATGAAATTAATTTAATTCCTGTAATTATTTTAATTTATGGTTGAGGATATCAATATGAGCGTTTTAAAGCTGGATTTTATTTATTTATTTATATAATTTTTTTTTCTTTACCTTTTTTTTCATGTTTATTAAGTTTAAATAATTTTAACTTTATATTTATGTATTATTTTGATTATTTAAATAATTTAAATTTTTATTTTTATATATTTTTAATAATAATTTTTTTAGTTAAAATACCTTTATTTATATTTCATATCTGATTACCTAAAGCTCATGTTGAAGCTCCTATTTGTGGTTCAATAATTTTAGCTGGTATTATATTAAAATTAGGTGGTTTTGGTATTTATCATATTTTAATGTTAATTTTTAAGATTAATCTTAAATTTAATTATTTATTAATTTCTTTATGTTTATTAGGAATAATAATTTTAAGATTAGTTTGTTTTTTTCAAAGAGATCTTAAAATTTTAATTGCTTATTCTTCTGTTGTTCATATAGGTTTAGTTATTATTGGGTTTTTAACTTTAAATAATTGAGGTTATTTTGGTTCATTAATTTTAATATTTGGTCATGGTTTATGTTCTTCTGGATTATTTTGTTTAAGAAATATTTGTTATTTACGTTTTAAAAGTCGTAGAATGTTTTTAAATAAAGGTTTAATTAATATTTATCCTTTTTTATCATTTTGATGATTTTTATTATGTTCTTCTAATATATCTTTTCCTCCTTCTTTAAATTTATTTGGTGAATTATTTTTATTAATTAGTTTAATAATTTGATTAGATTATTTTTATATATTTTATTTATTAATTATGATTTTAATATTTTTATATAGTCTTTATTTATATTTATATACTCAATATGGTAAATTATTTTTTAATATAAATTATTTAGTTTATATTAATTTAACAGAATATTTATTATTATTTATACATTGATTACCTTTGAATATAATTTTTTTAATTATAGAATTATTTTGTTATTTAAATAGTTTAATTAAAATATTAATTTGTGGAATTAAAGATTATATGTTATATTTAAATAATTAAATTTAATTTTTTTTTTTTTTTTTTTTTTTTTTTTTTTTTATATCATTTATTATTTTTTTTATTTTAGGCTTATTATTAATTTATTTTGATAAATTTTATTTTATTGAGTATATATTTTTTTTTTTTAATTCTTGTATAGTTTTATATGTTATTTTATTGGATTGAATATCTTTAATATTTATTTCTTTTGTATTTTTGATTTCTTCAATAATTTTATTGTATAGAATAGAATATATAAATTATGATTTTAATAAGAATCGATTTTTAATATTAATAAATTTTTTTATTATGTTTATATTTTTTTTAATTCTTAGTCCTAATTTAATTAGAATTTTGTTGGGTTGAGATGGTTTAGGAATGGTTTCTTTCTGTTTAGTTGTTTTTTATCAAAATAAAAAATCTTATAGTTCGGGATTGGTAACTGTTATTTTAAATCGTTTAGGTGATTTATTTATTATTATATCTATAATTTGAATATTAAATTTTGGTTCTTGAAATTTTATTTTAATTAATTATTATAGAAATTTAAATTATTTATTTTTTATTAGTTTGATAATTATATTTGCTTCTTTGACTAAAAGAGCTCAAATTCCTTTTTCTTCTTGGTTGCCTTTAGCTATAGCAGCTCCTACACCTGTTTCTTCTTTAGTTCATTCTTCTACTTTAGTAACTGCTGGTATTTATTTAATAATTCGGTTTAATGAAATTTTTTTAAATTTTTCTTTTTTAAATTATTTAATAGTAATTTCTTGTTTAACTATATTAATATCTGGTTTAAATGCAATTTTTGAATTTGATTTAAAGAAAATTATTGCTTTTTCTACTTTAAGTCAAATAAGTTTTATATTTATGATTTTATGTTTAGGTAAAATTGATATATGTTTTTTTTATTTATTAATACATGCTTTATTTAAATCTATAATATTTTTGAGATCTGGTATTTTAATTCTTAATATAAATAATAATCAAGATATTCGTAAAATAGGGGGATTAATTGATTATTTACCTTTTTGTGGTTTGATTTTTATATTTACTTTAATATCATTATGTGGTTTTCCTTTTTTCTGTAGTTTTTATTCTAAGGACTTGATTTTTGAATACTTTTTAATAATAAATTTGAATTTTTTTTTTTTTTTTTTTTTTTTATTTTCTTTTTTTTTAACTTTTTTTTATTCAATTCGTGTAATTTATTATTTAATAATAATAAATTTTTCTATATTTAATTATTTAATGATTATTAAATTTGAAAGAAAAATCTTAATTATTAGTATAATATTTATTAGTTTTATTATGTTGTTTTTTGGTTCTTTTTTTATATGATTAATATTTTATAAATTTGATTTAATTTTATTAGAATTTAAATTTAAGATTTTAAGAGTATTAATTTTATTTTTTAGAATTTGATTTTTTTTTGAACTTAATAATTTTTTATTTTCTATAAAATATATATTTTCTTTATTTAATATTTTTTTTTTTAGATTAATATGAAATTTATTATTTTTTAAAGTAAATTTTTTTTTAAATAATTTTCTTTATATTGGATTTTTTACTTTAAAGGTTTTTGAAATTGGTTGAATTGAATATAATTTAAATAGAGGTTTAATTTATTTTTTTAAGAAAATAATTAGATTTAGACAGAGTATTTTTTTAAATAGTTATAAAGTTTATATTTTATTATTTTTTTTATGATTTTTAATTATTTTATTATTTAATTATTAAATTTAAATAGCTTAATTTAAGAGCATTATATTGAAGATATAAAGGTAAAATAAATTTTTTTAAATATTTTTAAAAATATTTGTTAGTTTTTCTAGTTAATTTAAAAATTAATTTTTAAAATTAAATGTAAAAAAAATTTTTAATTTTGGTGATAATTTTAAAATAAAGGTAAAATTCTAATTGTGTTAATTTTTGTTATTTTTAATAAAGATTAATTTTTGATTTAATTTTTTATAAATTTTTGTGTAAGGTAGTTACCTTTGCATATTTTTTTTTAAAAATATTTGTTAGTTTTTCTAGTTAATTTAAAAATTAATTTTTAAAATTAAATGTAAAAAAAATTTTTAATTTTGGTGATAATTTTAAAATAAAGGTAAAATTCTAATTGTGTTAATTTTTGTTATTTTTAATAAAGATTAATTTTTGATTTAATTTTTTATAAATTTTTGTGTAAGGTAGTTACCTTTGCATATTTTTTTTTAAAAATATTTGTTAGTTTTTCTAGTTAATTTAAAAATTAATTTTTAAAATTAAATGTAAAAAAAATTTTTAATTTTGGTGATAATTTTAAAATAAAGGTAAAATTCTAATTGTGTTAATTTTTGTTATTTTTAATAAAGATTAATTTTTGATTTAATTTTTTATAAATTTTTGTGTAAGGTAGTTACCTTTGCATATTTTTTTTTAAAAATATTTGTTAGTTTTTCTAGTTAATTTAAAAATTAATTTTTAAAATTAAATGTAAAAAAAATTTTTAATTTTGGTGATAATTTTAAAATAAAGGTAAAATTCTAATTGTGTTAATTTTTGTTATTTTTAATAAAGATTAATTTTTGATTTAATTTTTTATAAATTTTAGTGTAAGGTAGTTACCTTTGCATATTTTTTTTTAAAAATATTTGTTAGTTTTTCTAGTTAATTTAAAAATTAATTTTTAAAATTAAATGTAAAAAAAATTTTTAATTTTGGTGATAATTTTAAAATAAAGGTAAAATTCTAATTGTGTTAATTTTTGTTATTTTTAATAAAGATTAATTTTTGATTTAATTTTTTATAAATTTTTGTGTAAGGTAGTTACCTTTGCATATTTTTTTTTAAAAATATTTGTTAGTTTTTCTAGTTAATTTAAAAATTAATTTTTAAAATTAAATGTAAAAAAAATTTTTAATTTTGGTGATAATTTTAAAATAAAGGTAAAATTCTAATTGTGTTAATTTTTGTTATTTTTAATAAAGATTAATTTTTGATTTAA
>NC_083560.1:159849882-159876618 GCF_019925205.1 Metopolophium dirhodum | reverse complement strand
TTACATGGCTTCAGCGACTGAATTCCAAGACAAGGCCTTTAGATTTTTGTCACTATATTCCTTTGACCCGACATCCCATAAGCATGGCCTCGACTCAATTTCAATTATCATTTTTTCATAATCAAACATTTTTTAAACATTTTTACTACTATTATCAATACAATTTAATAAAATAAATATATATCAGCACCGCATGCGGAATACTGGACCGTGTGGACGGCTTAATTTGAAATAATGTTATTTTCATTTGTGTCTGGTTACGGCAATACGAAATTTCCGCAGCATTTCCGGGCATGCCGCGTCGTGTGGACGGTTGCATTTATAGCAATGTGTTTTCGTTTTGAACCCTGCCGCATGCTGAATCGCCGCATACGATGTCTGCGGAAAAAACGCATCGTGTGGCCCGAGCCTTAGAACTTTTAGACGACGTCGAGTTGGTATGTGTCGCGCTCGCTGCTGACACAGTTGAACGAAACCGTATTTATTGGGTCCACCCACTCAATGCTCAGAGAATAACTTTGGGTGAGTTCCACTGCTTATACTCTGACTTGAGACAATATCCGGATCGTTTTTTTAATTATTATCGTATGTCAATTAAATCATTTGACGAATTGGTGATTTTATTGAGACCATATATATCTGAAACGAGCTCCTCCTCCAGAGAAACTATTGGCGTTGAAGAACGGCTGACAGTTACATTAAGGTAATATCATATTTTTTATTTAAAAAGGTGAGCAATTGAATACCATTTAATTCCTATTTATAGACAAAAAAAAATTGATAACATCCGTAAACAGCTCAAAACGAGTCAACATATTTTGAACATTTTATCAAGTACCTATCTATAGGAATTGATAAAATAAACACATGGTGTAAATTTCATGAATCTATAGGTAGTATTCGTTTTTGAATTACAACAAAATAAGAAAACCGCTACGTGGGACATTGAGTTGTAAAAATTTGAAGTTCAAACGCTCATAAAAATTTAATTTTACTTTCCGGGTGACATTTTTTTTTGATAAAAATTAAAAACAAAATATACGAGCTTATTAGGAATCTTGTATTATGTAGCACAGACGAGTACCGGCCGCTGGCACTCGCCTAGCTCTCGCATCGTAACCGTCGTTACGACCGCTTACGTGTTTCTTTTTTTGTACCGTGTCACCGACGACCATCACACCCGACGCCACGTCACGTACAATTCAACATACCTCTATTCACCCATATTCACGTACCGGTGTAACGGGCGATTTTTAGCCACCTACAGATTTTACCGTCCAGCCTAAAGCTGGAAACGCAACGGCTGCAACATTTTGTTGCGCAACGCAACATTCTGTTGCAAAATATATGTTTCAAAACAAAAAGGAAACGCACCGACTGCAACAAAATTTTGAAATTGTTTTACTACAACAAGATTATTTCAGTACATGATTATCAGTTGTAGTAGCTAGTGTTAAGTTTAAGTATTAAGTTATTAAGTATTTAGTTTAATACAAGTGTTTAGTTTGTTTCCCTACTCCAAATATGAATAAAGAAGTAGAGATGAATATTTTGTTGTGGCAAGTTTTTTTTGGAGTTTTTGGAATTGGAAAATGACAAACAAAATAGATTTTGGGTTCATCCAATCAACCAAAAGAGAAATATTTCTGGTTTTATTCATGAACTAAGAAACGGTCCAGAAAAATTTTTTAACTACTGCCGATTTAACACCACCCCAAATGAGATTTCTTCAATTATAAAAACACTCAAGATCAACAAATCACCAGGCCACGATCAGATAAGTAATAAAATTGTCAAAAATCTCCCGGCCAAAACAATCATTCAACTTACCCATATTTACAATGCCACACTTCGTCTATCATACTTTCCTTCAACCTGGAAGTCAGCAGTTATTATTCCAATACTAAAACCCAGCAAGCCTCCTGATAAAGCTGACTCATACAGGCCAATTAGTCTGCTACCAGTGCTCGGAAAAATCTTGGAAAAACTACTCCTTAAGAGACTATTAAAAATTTCTGACGAACAAAATTCGTTACCAGATTTCCAATTTGGTTTTCGCCCAAAACATGCCACTTTTCACCAACTACATCGTGTTGTCGATTTAATTGCCTCCTCCCTCGAAACGAAGAAATACTGTTCCGCAGTATTCCTTGACGTCGCCCAAGCATTCGACTCGGTCTGGCACGCTGGCCTGATACAAATTAAAAAAAATCTATCCTGCGCCATACTCTTACTCAAGTCATATACCGAAAACAGATCATTCAATGTTAAAATGGAATCCACCTTTTCCGACTCTTACGATATACTTGCTGGCGTACCTCAAGGAAGCGACATTGCCCCCGTTTTTGTACATCATATTTACAGCTGACATTCCTACCACAGAAAACACTACTATGGGTACATATGCAGACGACACTGCCATTCTTGCCGCTGTCTCCGATCCAGACATTTTCTTATTCAATGGCCAGGAGCAGTGGAAGGATAGGAATGGGACATTGAAGGAATAGGAAGGGAGGTAGGAGAGGAATTAAAAGGGAGGGTGGTGGAAGAGGAAGGAACAGGGGAGGGGGGGGGGGGCAATGGCCAATTGATTGTCTTGTTGGTTGAGTAACTAGAAAAAATAAAAATATTAAATTATAGCTTAATTTGAAATTTTCAATACAATATTTAACTAAAATAATAAAATTCTTACTTCAATATTTATTGGTGGCCTCCTCTGTCTTCTTGACTATAAAACATTATTAAAAAAACATTTGATTAGATTATGTAGGTAGTTTCTATGTTTTAAGCGAGGCAAACCAAAATACTTACTTTTTCAGGCTTTGGAAAATTGTAATTGGGGTATACAGGATTGTGGTACTGCTCCAACACATCCTCGATACCCCTTATTGTGGGCAAACTGGGGGTGAACTGGAGTCTATCATAGGGGGTAACCCATACTGATTTTTGTATATCATACAATGGATAGACCCCCAGTTCACCACCCAAGTTTTTTATTATTTGCCTCATCTGGACTGAATAAAATCTAGAAACAAACCGGATTATTTAATACAATATTAACCACTATGAGGACATCAATTTTTAAAAATTATCTACGTACCCGTTCAATGGTGACCGGGTGACGGAGCCAGTCGACTACCGTCAATTGAGCCTTGTGACTTGGCACAGTAGCACCACATAGCGCAAAATAGATACACTTGACAAATTCTGAGAATCCGTCAAGTGCATCTAAATATATAGCTATGTGGCGCCAAGTCACATCGGTGACCGGTAGTCCACGTTGGTTAGCCACAAACTCCTTTATTACGATAGCCACACACTTTCTAAAATGCATAACTGGATAAATATCCGAGTTAGAATGTTGGCAGTAATATGAAAGTAAAACTCAACAAGTGTCATAGTTGAACAAAAAAAAAAAGGTAAAAAATAATTATTAAAATATATACCTAATTTATTTATTATTTATTTATTTATGTATATTAAAGGGGTTTAAACCCTTAAGCAAAAATACAAATAATTTTGAGTATAGTTTCAGCTTAATTTGATGATTAGGTACTAGGTAGTTAATAATTGAAATTATTTAAGTGACATTTTATTTAGTTTCTAATAAATTTAGTTTATATGGATGATCCGGTTTAGGTACTCAATAAGCATATTTGTCCTGGTCCGGGGTTTTATTAAAAACTTATGATCCCGGGTTGGGCGGTTTGGTTTAAAAAAAAAAAATAAAAATCCGAGCTGGGCTGGTCCGGGCTTATAAAAAGTTTGTAAGCATGGTTCAAAATTGGTCTGGGTTGAAAAATATATTTTTGGAATTGGTCTGATCCGGTTTAACAAATTGTCTTAAATATTTGGTCTGGGCCGATCCGATTTTTATAGGACCGGGCTGTACTCTAGCGTAATTTTTTTCGGATGTCAATTTCTACATTTGATGAATTACATGTTACTCTAAAAGGTGTATTGATGTTGGAGCTTACGGGAGGGAATCAGATTCTACTGTGTTTAGACAATGCACATTTGGTAAAAAAACTGTATGCTCAAGAACTAAATATACCAAAACCAACATGCTTACCTAATACAGAAAGTCCTCCATTACCGTATGTGTTTTTGGCTGATGAGGCTTTTGGTTTGCATACAAATTTGTTGAGACCATATCCTGGACGAGATTTAAATGATAAACGGCGTGTATTTAACTACAGGCTTTCAAGAGCACGAAGAACATAGCAGGTAAAATAATAATTAGTAATTAATACTAGCTATAGTAATATTATTTAAATTTTTTTTTGTGATACTTATATTATTATAATTTTTTAATAATTTTAATACATACAATTCTCGTTGTTTTTCTTAAATTATTTGTAGTTGACTTTTATATAATGAGTAATATTTTACCTAGACTTATGCAGTAGATAAGGGATAAAAAATGTGAGTTAAATGAACTTTAAAATAATAACTGTACCTACATTATTAGACTACAATTATTAAGTTGTAGAGGGTAAAAACAAAATAGTTGTGTATTATGTATACTCAAGAGTAATTGAGTAAGCAGTCTGGCAGGTATAGAAATAAAATAAAAATAATAAGTTATATTATTTTAATTACGAAAGTAAAGATTAGGTATAATTATATTAACTTACCTCTTTCGTCTTATCCTCCATTACCGTATGTGTTTTTGGCTGATGAGGCTTTTGGTTTGCATACAAATTTGTTGAGACCATATCCTGGACGAGATTTAAATGATAAACGGCGTGTATTTAACTACAGGCTTTCAAGAGCACGAAGAACATAGCAGGTAAAATAATAATTAGTAATTAATACTAGCTATAGTAATATTATTTAAATTTTTTTTTGTGATACTTATATTATTATAATTTTTTAATAATTTTAATACATACAATTCTCGTTGTTTTTCTTAAATTATTTGTAGTTGACTTTTATATAATGAGTAATATTTTACCTAGACTTATGCAGTAGATAAGGGATAAAAAATGTGAGTTAAATGAACTTTAAAATAATAACTGTACCTACATTATTAGACTACAATTATTAAGTTGTAGAGGGTAAAAACAAAATAGTTGTGTATTATGTATACTCAAGAGTAATTGAGTAAGCAGTCTGGCAGGTATAGAAATAAAATAAAAATAATAAGTTATATTATTTTAATTACGAAAGTAAAGATTAGGTATAATTATATTAACTTACCTCTTTCGTCTTTTTGTGATGGCGAAAGCTCATTCCAATCGGCATACATGGCTTCAGCGACTGAATTCCAAGACAAGGCCTTTAGATTTTTGTCACTATATTCCTTTGACCCGACATCCCATAAGCATGGCCTCGACTCAATTTCAATTATCATTTTTTCATAATCAAACATTTTTTAAACATTTTTACTACTATTATCAATACAATTTAATAAAATAAATATATATCAGCACCGCATGCGGAATACTGGACCGTGTGGACGGCTTAATTTGAAATAATGTTATTTTCATTTGTGTCTGGTTACGGCAATACGAAATTTCCGCAGCATTTCCGGGCATGCCGCGTCGTGTGGACGGTTGCATTTATAGCAATGTGTTTTCGTTTTGAACCCTGCCGCATGCTGAATCGCCGCATACGATGTCTGCGGAAAAAACGCATCGTGTGGCCCGAGCCTTAGAACTTTTAGACGACGTCGAGTTGGTATGTGTCGCGCTCGCTGCTGACACAGTTGAACGAAACCGTATTTATTGGGTCCACCCACTCAATGCTCAGAGAATAACTTTGGGTGAGTTCCACTGCTTATACTCTGACTTGAGACAATATCCGGATCGTTTTTTTAATTATTATCGTATGTCAATTAAATCATTTGACGAATTGGTGATTTTATTGAGACCATATATATCTGAAACGAGCTCCTCCTCCAGAGAAACTATTGGCGTTGAAGAACGGCTGACAGTTACATTAAGGTAATATCATATTTTTTATTTAAAAAGGTGAGCAATTGAATACCATTTAATTCCTATTTATAGACAAAAAAAAATTGATAACATCCGTAAACAGCTCAAAACGAGTCAACATATTTTGAACATTTTATCAAGTACCTATCTATAGGAATTGATAAAATAAACACATGGTGTAAATTTCATGAATCTATAGGTAGTATTCGTTTTTGAATTACAACAAAATAAGAAAACCGCTACGTGGGACATTGAGTTGTAAAAATTTGAAGTTCAAACGCTCATAAAAATTTAATTTTACTTTCCGGGTGACATTTTTTTTTGATAAAAATTAAAAACAAAATATACGAGCTTATTAGGAATCTTGTATTATGTAGCACAGACGAGTACCGGCCGCTGGCACTCGCCTAGCTCTCGCATCGTAACCGTCGTTACGACCGCTTACGTGTTTCTTTTTTTGTACCGTGTCACCGACGACCATCACACCCGACGCCACGTCACGTACAATTCAACATACCTCTATTCACCCATATTCACGTACCGGTGTAACGGGCGATTTTTAGCCACCTACAGATTTTACCGTCCAGCCTAAAGCTGGAAACGCAACGGCTGCAACATTTTGTTGCGCAACGCAACATTCTGTTGCAAAATATATGTTTCAAAACAAAAAGGAAACGCACCGACTGCAACAAAATTTTGAAATTGTTTTACTACAACAAGATTATTTCAGTACATGATTATCAGTTGTAGTAGCTAGTGTTAAGTTTAAGTATTAAGTTATTAAGTATTTAGTTTAATACAAGTGTTTAGTTTGTTTCCCTACTCCAAATATGAATAAAGAAGTAGAGATGAATATTTTGTTGTGGCAAGTTTTTTTTGGAGTTTTTGGAATTGGAAAATGACAAACAAAATAGATTTTGGGTTCATCCAATCAACCAAAAGAGAAATATTTCTGGTTTTATTCATGAACTAAGAAACGGTCCAGAAAAATTTTTTAACTACTGCCGATTTAACACCACCCCAAATGAGATTTCTTCAATTATAAAAACACTCAAGATCAACAAATCACCAGGCCACGATCAGATAAGTAATAAAATTGTCAAAAATCTCCCGGCCAAAACAATCATTCAACTTACCCATATTTACAATGCCACACTTCGTCTATCATACTTTCCTTCAACCTGGAAGTCAGCAGTTATTATTCCAATACTAAAACCCAGCAAGCCTCCTGATAAAGCTGACTCATACAGGCCAATTAGTCTGCTACCAGTGCTCGGAAAAATCTTGGAAAAACTACTCCTTAAGAGACTATTAAAAATTTCTGACGAACAAAATTCGTTACCAGATTTCCAATTTGGTTTTCGCCCAAAACATGCCACTTTTCACCAACTACATCGTGTTGTCGATTTAATTGCCTCCTCCCTCGAAACGAAGAAATACTGTTCCGCAGTATTCCTTGACGTCGCCCAAGCATTCGACTCGGTCTGGCACGCTGGCCTGATACAAATTAAAAAAAATCTATCCTGCGCCATACTCTTACTCAAGTCATATACCGAAAACAGATCATTCAATGTTAAAATGGAATCCACCTTTTCCGACTCTTACGATATACTTGCTGGCGTACCTCAAGGAAGCGACATTGCCCCGTTTTTGTACATCATATTTACAGCTGACATTCCTACCACAGAAAACACTACTATGGGTACATATGCAGACGACACTGCCATTCTTGCCGCTGTCTCCGATCCAGACATTTTCTTATTCAATGGCCAGGAGCAGTGGAAGGATAGGAATGGGACATTGAAGGAATAGGAAGGGAGGTAGGAGAGGAATTAAAAGGGAGGGTGGTGGAAGAGGAAGGAACAGGGGAGGGGGGGGGGGGCAATGGCCAATTGATTGTCTTGTTGGTTGAGTAACTAGAAAAAATAAAAATATTAAATTATAGCTTAATTTGAAATTTTCAATACAATATTTAACTAAAATAATAAAATTCTTACTTCAATATTTATTGGTGGCCTCCTCTGTCTTCTTGACTATAAAACATTATTAAAAAAACATTTGATTAGATTATGTAGGTAGTTTCTATGTTTTAAGCGAGGCAAACCAAAATACTTACTTTTTCAGGCTTTGGAAAATTGTAATTGGGGTATACAGGATTGTGGTACTGCTCCAACACATCCTCGATACCCCTTATTGTGGGCAAACTGGGGGTGAACTGGAGTCTATCATAGGGGGTAACCCATACTGATTTTTGTATATCATACAATGGATAGACCCCCAGTTCACCACCCAAGTTTTTATTATTTGCCTCATCTGGACTGAATAAAATCTAGAAACAAACCGGATTATTTAATACAATATTAACCACTATGAGGACATCAATTTTTAAAAATTATCTACGTACCCGTTCAATGGTGACCGGGTGACGGAGCCAGTCGACTACCGTCAATTGAGCCTTGTGACTTGGCACAGTAGCACCACATAGCGCAAAATAGATACACTTGACAAATTCTGAGAATCCGTCAAGTGCATCTAAATATATAGCTATGTGGCGCCAAGTCACATCGGTGACCGGTAGTCCACGTTGGTTAGCCACAAACTCCTTTATTACGATAGCCACACACTTTCTAAAATGCATAACTGGATAAATATCCGAGTTAGAATGTTGGCAGTAATATGAAAGTAAAACTCAACAAGTGTCATAGTTGAACAAAAAAAAAAAGGTAAAAAATAATTATTAAAATATATACCTAATTTATTTATTATTTATTTATTTATGTATATTAAAGGGGTTTAAACCCTTAAGCAAAAATACAAATAATTTTGAGTATAGTTTCAGCTTAATTTGATGATTAGGTACTAGGTAGTTAATAATTGAAATTATTTAAGTGACATTTTATTTAGTTTCTAATAAATTTAGTTTATATGGATGATCCGGTTTAGGTACTCAATAAGCATATTTGTCCTGGTCCGGGGTTTTATTAAAAACTTATGATCCCGGGTTGGGCGGTTTGGTTTAAAAAAAAAAAATAAAAATCCGAGCTGGGCTGGTCCGGGCTTATAAAAAGTTTGTAAGCATGGTTCAAAATTGGTCTGGGTTGAAAAATATATTTTTGGAATTGGTCTGATCCGGTTTAACAAATTGTCTTAAATATTTGGTCTGGGCCGATCCGATTTTTATAGGACCGGGCTGTACTCTAGCGTAATTTTTTTCGGATGTCAATTTCTACATTTGATGAATTACATGTTACTCTAAAAGGTGTATTGATGTTGGAGCTTACGGGAGGGAATCAGATTCTACTGTGTTTAGACAATGCACATTTGGTAAAAAAACTGTATGCTCAAGAACTAAATATACCAAAACCAACATGCTTACCTAATACAGAAAGTCCTCCATTACCGTATGTGTTTTTGGCTGATGAGGCTTTTGGTTTGCATACAAATTTGTTGAGACCATATCCTGGACGAGATTTAAATGATAAACGGCGTGTATTTAACTACAGGCTTTCAAGAGCACGAAGAACATAGCAGGTAAAATAATAATTAGTAATTAATACTAGCTATAGTAATATTATTTAAATTTTTTTTTGTGATACTTATATTATTATAATTTTTTAATAATTTTAATACATACAATTCTCGTTGTTTTTCTTAAATTATTTGTAGTTGACTTTTATATAATGAGTAATATTTTACCTAGACTTATGCAGTAGATAATGGATAAAAAATGTGAGTTAAATGAACTTTAAAATAATAACTGTACCTACATTATTAGACTACAATTATTAAGTTGTAGAGGGTAAAAACAAAATAGTTGTGTATTATGTATACTCAAGAGTAATTGAGTAAGCAGTCTGGCAGGTATAGAAATAAAATAAAAATAATAAGTTATATTATTTTAATTACGAAAGTAAAGATTAGGTATAATTATATTAACTTACCTCTTTCGTCTTATCCTCCATTACCGTATGTGTTTTTGGCTGATGAGGCTTTTGGTTTGCATACAAATTTGTTGAGACCATATCCTGGACGAGATTTAAATGATAAACGGCGTGTATTTAACTACAGGCTTTCAAGAGCACGAAGAACATAGCAGGTAAAATAATAATTAGTAATTAATACTAGCTATAGTAATATTATTTAAATTTTTTTTTGTGATACTTATATTATTATAATTTTTTAATAATTTTAATACATACAATTCTCGTTGTTTTTCTTAAATTATTTGTAGTTGACTTTTATATAATGAGTAATATTTTACCTAGACTTATGCAGTAGATAAGGGATAAAAAATGTGAGTTAAATGAACTTTAAAATAATAACTGTACCTACATTATTAGACTACAATTATTAAGTTGTAGAGGGTAAAAACAAAATAGTTGTGTATTATGTATACTCAAGAGTAATTGAGTAAGCAGTCTGGCAGGTATAGAAATAAAATAAAAATAATAAGTTATATTATTTTAATTACGAAAGTAAAGATTAGGTATAATTATATTAACTTACCTCTTTCGTCTTTTTGTGATGGCGAAAGCTCATTCCAATCGGCATACATGGCTTCAGCGACTGAATTCCAAGACAAGGCCTTTAGATTTTTGTCACTATATTCCTTTGACCCGACATCCCATAAGCATGGCCTCGACTCAATTTCAATTATCATTTTTTCATAATCAAACATTTTTTAAACATTTTTACTACTATTATCAATACAATTTAATAAAATAAATATATATCAGCACCGCATGCGGAATACTGGACCGTGTGGACGGCTTAATTTGAAATAATGTTATTTTCATTTGTGTCTGGTTACGGCAATACGAAATTTCCGCAGCATTTCCGGGCATGCCGCGTCGTGTGGACGGTTGCATTTATAGCAATGTGTTTTCGTTTTGAACCCTGCCGCATGCTGAATCGCCGCATACGATGTCTGCGGAAAAAACGCATCGTGTGGCCCGAGCCTTAGAACTTTTAGACGACGTCGAGTTGGTATGTGTCGCGCTCGCTGCTGACACAGTTGAACGAAACCGTATTTATTGGGTCCACCCACTCAATGCTCAGAGAATAACTTTGGGTGAGTTCCACTGCTTATACTCTGACTTGAGACAATATCCGGATCGTTTTTTTAATTATTATCGTATGTCAATTAAATCATTTGACGAATTGGTGATTTTATTGAGACCATATATATCTGAAACGAGCTCCTCCTCCAGAGAAACTATTGGCGTTGAAGAACGGCTGACAGTTACATTAAGGTAATATCATATTTTTTATTTAAAAAGGTGAGCAATTGAATACCATTTAATTCCTATTTATAGACAAAAAAAAATTGATAACATCCGTAAACAGCTCAAAACGAGTCAACATATTTTGAACATTTTATCAAGTACCTATCTATAGGAATTGATAAAATAAACACATGGTGTAAATTTCATGAATCTATAGGTAGTATTCGTTTTTGAATTACAACAAAATAAGAAAACCGCTACGTGGGACATTGAGTTGTAAAAATTTGAAGTTCAAACGCTCATAAAAATTTAATTTTACTTTCCGGGTGACATTTTTTTTTGATAAAAATTAAAAACAAAATATACGAGCTTATTAGGAATCTTGTATTATGTAGCACAGACGAGTACCGGCCGCTGGCACTCGCCTAGCTCTCGCATCGTAACCGTCGTTACGACCGCTTACGTGTTTCTTTTTTTGTACCGTGTCACCGACGACCATCACACCCGACGCCACGTCACGTACAATTCAACATACCTCTATTCACCCATATTCACGTACCGGTGTAACGGGCGATTTTTAGCCACCTACAGATTTTACCGTCCAGCCTAAAGCTGGAAACGCAACGGCTGCAACATTTTGTTGCGCAACGCAACATTCTGTTGCAAAATATATGTTTCAAAACAAAAAGGAAACGCACCGACTGCAACAAAATTTTGAAATTGTTTTACTACAACAAGATTATTTCAGTACATGATTATCAGTTGTAGTAGCTAGTGTTAAGTTTAAGTATTAAGTTATTAAGTATTTAGTTTAATACAAGTGTTTAGTTTGTTTCCCTACTCCAAATATGAATAAAGAAGTAGAGATGAATATTTTGTTGTGGCAAGTTTTTTTTGGAGTTTTTGGAATTGGAAAATGACAAACAAAATAGATTTTGGGTTCATCCAATCAACCAAAAGAGAAATATTTCTGGTTTTATTCATGAACTAAGAAACGGTCCAGAAAAATTTTTTAACTACTGCCGATTTAACACCACCCCAAATGAGATTTCTTCAATTATAAAAACACTCAAGATCAACAAATCACCAGGCCACGATCAGATAAGTAATAAAATTGTCAAAAATCTCCCGGCCAAAACAATCATTCAACTTACCCATATTTACAATGCCACACTTCGTCTATCATACTTTCCTTCAACCTGGAAGTCAGCAGTTATTATTCCAATACTAAAACCCAGCAAGCCTCCTGATAAAGCTGACTCATACAGGCCAATTAGTCTGCTACCAGTGCTCGGAAAAATCTTGGAAAAACTACTCCTTAAGAGACTATTAAAAATTTCTGACGAACAAAATTCGTTACCAGATTTCCAATTTGGTTTTCGCCCAAAACATGCCACTTTTCACCAACTACATCGTGTTGTCGATTTAATTGCCTCCTCCCTCGAAACGAAGAAATACTGTTCCGCAGTATTCCTTGACGTCGCCCAAGCATTCGACTCGGTCTGGCACGCTGGCCTGATACAAATTAAAAAAAATCTATCCTGCGCCATACTCTTACTCAAGTCATATACCGAAAACAGATCATTCAATGTTAAAATGGAATCCACCTTTTCCGACTCTTACGATATACTTGCTGGCGTACCTCAAGGAAGCGACATTGCCCCGTTTTTGTACATCATATTTACAGCTGACATTCCTACCACAGAAAACACTACTATGGGTACATATGCAGACGACACTGCCATTCTTGCCGCTGTCTCCGATCCAGACATTTTCTTATTCAATGGCCAGGAGCAGTGGAAGGATAGGAATGGGACATTGAAGGAATAGGAAGGGAGGTAGGAGAGGAATTAAAAGGGAGGGTGGTGGAAGAGGAAGGAACAGGGGAGGGGGGGGGGCAATGGCCAATTGATTGTCTTGTTGGTTGAGTAACTAGAAAAAATAAAAATATTAAATTATAGCTTAATTTGAAATTTTCAATACAATATTTAACTAAAATAATAAAATTCTTACTTCAATATTTATTGGTGGCCTCCTCTGTCTTCTTGACTATAAAACATTATTAAAAAAACATTTGATTAGATTATGTAGGTAGTTTCTATGTTTTAAGCGAGGCAAACCAAAATACTTACTTTTTCAGGCTTTGGAAAATTGTAATTGGGGTATACAGGATTGTGGTACTGCTCCAACACATCCTCGATACCCCTTATTGTGGGCAAACTGGGGGTGAACTGGAGTCTATCATAGGGGGTAACCCATACTGATTTTTGTATATCATACAATGGATAGACCCCCAGTTCACCACCCAAGTTTTTATTATTTGCCTCATCTGGACTGAATAAAATCTAGAAACAAACCGGATTATTTAATACAATATTAACCACTATGAGGACATCAATTTTTAAAAATTATCTACGTACCCGTTCAATGGTGACCGGGTGACGGAGCCAGTCGACTACCGTCAATTGAGCCTTGTGACTTGGCACAGTAGCACCACATAGCGCAAAATAGATACACTTGACAAATTCTGAGAATCCGTCAAGTGCATCTAAATATATAGCTATGTGGCGCCAAGTCACATCGGTGACCGGTAGTCCACGTTGGTTAGCCACAAACTCCTTTATTACGATAGCCACACACTTTCTAAAATGCATAACTGGATAAATATCCGAGTTAGAATGTTGGCAGTAATATGAAAGTAAAACTCAACAAGTGTCATAGTTGAACAAAAAAAAAAAGGTAAAAAATAATTATTAAAATATATACCTAATTTATTTATTATTTATTTATTTATGTATATTAAAGGGGTTTTAAACCCTTAAGCAAAAATACAAATAATTTTGAGTATAGTTTCAGCTTAATTTGATGATTAGGTACTAGGTAGTTAATAATTGAAATTATTTAAGTGACATTTTATTTAGTTTCTAATAAATTTAGTTTATATGGATGATCCGGTTTAGGTACTCAATAAGCATATTTGTCCTGGTCCGGGGTTTTATTAAAAACTTATGATCCCGGGTTGGGCGGTTTGGTTTAAAAAAAAAAAATAAAAATCCGAGCTGGGCTGGTCCGGGCTTATAAAAAGTTTGTAAGCATGGTTCAAAATTGGTCTGGGTTGAAAAATATATTTTTGGAATTGGTCTGATCCGGTTTAACAAATTGTCTTAAATATTTGGTCTGGGCCGATCCGATTTTTATAGGACCGGGCTGTACTCTAGCGTAATTTTTTTCGGATGTCAATTTCTACATTTGATGAATTACATGTTACTCTAAAAGGTGTATTGATGTTGGAGCTTACGGGAGGGAATCAGATTCTACTGTGTTTAGACAATGCACATTTGGTAAAAAAACTGTATGCTCAAGAACTAAATATACCAAAACCAACATGCTTACCTAATACAGAAAGTCCTCCATTACCGTATGTGTTTTTGGCTGATGAGGCTTTTGGTTTGCATACAAATTTGTTGAGACCATATCCTGGACGAGATTTAAATGATAAACGGCGTGTATTTAACTACAGGCTTTCAAGAGCACGAAGAACATAGCAGGTAAAATAATAATTAGTAATTAATACTAGCTATAGTAATATTATTTAAATTTTTTTTTGTGATACTTATATTATTATAATTTTTTAATAATTTTAATACATACAATTCTCGTTGTTTTTCTTAAATTATTTGTAGTTGACTTTTATATAATGAGTAATATTTTACCTAGACTTATGCAGTAGATAAGGGATAAAAAATGTGAGTTAAATGAACTTTAAAATAATAACTGTACCTACATTATTAGACTACAATTATTAAGTTGTAGAGGGTAAAAACAAAATAGTTGTGTATTATGTATACTCAAGAGTAATTGAGTAAGCAGTCTGGCAGGTATAGAAATAAAATAAAAATAATAAGTTATATTATTTTAATTACGAAAGTAAAGATTAGGTATAATTATATTAACTTACCTCTTTCGTCTTATCCTCCATTACCGTATGTGTTTTTGGCTGATGAGGCTTTTGGTTTGCATACAAATTTGTTGAGACCATATCCTGGACGAGATTTAAATGATAAACGGCGTGTATTTAACTACAGGCTTTCAAGAGCACGAAGAACATAGCAGGTAAAATAATAATTAGTAATTAATACTAGCTATAGTAATATTATTTAAATTTTTTTTTGTGATACTTATATTATTATAATTTTTTAATAATTTTAATACATACAATTCTCGTTGTTTTTCTTAAATTATTTGTAGTTGACTTTTATATAATGAGTAATATTTTACCTAGACTTATGCAGTAGATAAGGGATAAAAAATGTGAGTTAAATGAACTTTAAAATAATAACTGTACCTACATTATTAGACTACAATTATTAAGTTGTAGAGGGTAAAAACAAAATAGTTGTGTATTATGTATACTCAAGAGTAATTGAGTAAGCAGTCTGGCAGGTATAGAAATAAAATAAAAATAATAAGTTATATTATTTTAATTACGAAAGTAAAGATTAGGTATAATTATATTAACTTACCTCTTTCGTCTTTTTGTGATGGCGAAAGCTCATTCCAATCGGCATACATGGCTTCAGCGACTGAATTCCAAGACAAGGCCTTTAGATTTTTGTCACTATATTCCTTTGACCCGACATCCCATAAGCATGGCCTCGACTCAATTTCAATTATCATTTTTTCATAATCAAACATTTTTTAAACATTTTTACTACTATTATCAATACAATTTAATAAAATAAATATATATCAGCACCGCATGCGGAATACTGGACCGTGTGGACGGCTTAATTTGAAATAATGTTATTTTCATTTGTGTCTGGTTACGGCAATACGAAATTTCCGCAGCATTTCCGGGCATGCCGCGTCGTGTGGACGGTTGCATTTATAGCAATGTGTTTTCGTTTTGAACCCTGCCGCATGCTGAATCGCCGCATACGATGTCTGCGGAAAAAACGCATCGTGTGGCCCGAGCCTTAGAACTTTTAGACGACGTCGAGTTGGTATGTGTCGCGCTCGCTGCTGACACAGTTGAACGAAACCGTATTTATTGGGTCCACCCACTCAATGCTCAGAGAATAACTTTGGGTGAGTTCCACTGCTTATACTCTGACTTGAGACAATATCCGGATCGTTTTTTTTAATTATTATCGTATGTCAATTAAATCATTTGACGAATTGGTGATTTTATTGAGACCATATATATCTGAAACGAGCTCCTCCTCCAGAGAAACTATTGGCGTTGAAGAACGGCTGACAGTTACATTAAGGTAATATCATATTTTTTATTTAAAAAGGTGAGCAATTGAATACCATTTAATTCCTATTTATAGACAAAAAAAAATTGATAACATCCGTAAACAGCTCAAAACGAGTCAACATATTTTGAACATTTTATCAAGTACCTATCTATAGGAATTGATAAAATAAACACATGGTGTAAATTTCATGAATCTATAGGTAGTATTCGTTTTTGAATTACAACAAAATAAGAAAACCGCTACGTGGGACATTGAGTTGTAAAAATTTGAAGTTCAAACGCTCATAAAAATTTAATTTTACTTTCCGGGTGACATTTTTTTTTGATAAAAATTAAAAACAAAATATACGAGCTTATTAGGAATCTTGTATTATGTAGCACAGACGAGTACCGGCCGCTGGCACTCGCCTAGCTCTCGCATCGTAACCGTCGTTACGACCGCTTACGTGTTTCTTTTTTTGTACCGTGTCACCGACGACCATCACACCCGACGCCACGTCACGTACAATTCAACATACCTCTATTCACCCATATTCACGTACCGGTGTAACGGGCGATTTTTAGCCACCTACAGATTTTACCGTCCAGCCTAAAGCTGGAAACGCAACGGCTGCAACATTTTGTTGCGCAACGCAACATTCTGTTGCAAAATATATGTTTCAAAACAAAAAGGAAACGCACCGACTGCAACAAAATTTTGAAATTGTTTTACTACAACAAGATTATTTCAGTACATGATTATCAGTTGTAGTAGCTAGTGTTAAGTTTAAGTATTAAGTTATTAAGTATTTAGTTTAATACAAGTGTTTAGTTTGTTTCCCTACTCCAAATATGAATAAAGAAGTAGAGATGAATATTTTGTTGTGGCAAGTTTTTTTTGGAGTTTTTGGAATTGGAAAATGACAAACAAAATAGATTTTGGGTTCATCCAATCAACCAAAAGAGAAATATTTCTGGTTTTATTCATGAACTAAGAAACGGTCCAGAAAAATTTTTTAACTACTGCCGATTTAACACCACCCCAAATGAGATTTCTTCAATTATAAAAACACTCAAGATCAACAAATCACCAGGCCACGATCAGATAAGTAATAAAATTGTCAAAAATCTCCCGGCCAAAACAATCATTCAACTTACCCATATTTACAATGCCACACTTCGTCTATCATACTTTCCTTCAACCTGGAAGTCAGCAGTTATTATTCCAATACTAAAACCCAGCAAGCCTCCTGATAAAGCTGACTCATACAGGCCAATTAGTCTGCTACCAGTGCTCGGAAAAATCTTGGAAAAACTACTCCTTAAGAGACTATTAAAAATTTCTGACGAACAAAATTCGTTACCAGATTTCCAATTTGGTTTTCGCCCAAAACATGCCACTTTTCACCAACTACATCGTGTTGTCGATTTAATTGCCTCCTCCCTCGAAACGAAGAAATACTGTTCCGCAGTATTCCTTGACGTCGCCCAAGCATTCGACTCGGTCTGGCACGCTGGCCTGATACAAATTAAAAAAAATCTATCCTGCGCCATACTCTTACTCAAGTCATATACCGAAAACAGATCATTCAATGTTAAAATGGAATCCACCTTTTCCGACTCTTACGATATACTTGCTGGCGTACCTCAAGGAAGCGACATTGCCCCGTTTTTGTACATCATATTTACAGCTGACATTCCTACCACAGAAAACACTACTATGGGTACATATGCAGACGACACTGCCATTCTTGCCGCTGTCTCCGATCCAGACATTTTCTTATTCAATGGCCAGGAGCAGTGGAAGGATAGGAATGGGACATTGAAGGAATAGGAAGGGAGGTAGGAGAGGAATTAAAAGGGAGGGTGGTGGAAGAGGAAGGAACAGGGGAGGGGGGGGGGCAATGGCCAATTGATTGTCTTGTTGGTTGAGTAACTAGAAAAAATAAAATATTAAATTATAGCTTAATTTGAAATTTTCAATACAATATTTAACTAAAATAATAAAATTCTTACTTCAATATTTATTGGTGGCCTCCTCTGTCTTCTTGACTATAAAACATTATTAAAAAAACATTTGATTAGATTATGTAGGTAGTTTCTATGTTTTAAGCGAGGCAAACCAAAATACTTACTTTTTCAGGCTTTGGAAAATTGTAATTGGGGTATACAGGATTGTGGTACTGCTCCAACACATCCTCGATACCCCTTATTGTGGGCAAACTGGGGGTGAACTGGAGTCTATCATAGGGGGTAACCCATACTGATTTTTGTATATCATACAATGGACTAGACCCCCAGTTCACCACCCAAGTTTTTATTATTTGCCTCATCTGGACTGAATAAAATCTAGAAACAAACCGGATTATTTAATACAATATTAACCACTATGAGGACATCAATTTTTAAAAATTATCTACGTACCCGTTCAATGGTGACCGGGTGACGGAGCCAGTCGACTACCGTCAATTGAGCCTTGTGACTTGGCACAGTAGCACCACATAGCGCAAAATAGATACACTTGACAAATTCTGAGAATCCGTCAAGTGCATCTAAATATATAGCTATGTGGCGCCAAGTCACATCGGTGACCGGTAGTCCACGTTGGTTAGCCACAAACTCCTTTATTACGATAGCCACACACTTTCTAAAATGCATAACTGGATAAATATCCGAGTTAGAATGTTGGCAGTAATATGAAAGTAAAACTCAACAAGTGTCATAGTTGAACAAAAAAAAAAAGGTAAAAAATAATTATTAAAATATATACCTAATTTATTTATTATTTATTTATTTATGTATATTAAAGGGGTTTAAACCCTTAAGCAAAAATACAAATAATTTTGAGTATAGTTTCAGCTTAATTTGATGATTAGGTACTAGGTAGTTTAATAATTGAAATTATTTAAGTGACATTTTATTTAGTTTCTAATAAATTTAGTTTATATGGATGATCCGGTTTAGGTACTCAATAAGCATATTTGTCCTGGTCCGGGGTTTTATTAAAAACTTATGATCCCGGGTTGGGCGGTTTGGTTTAAAAAAAAAAAATAAAAATCCGAGCTGGGCTGGTCCGGGCTTATAAAAAGTTTGTAAGCATGGTTCAAAATTGGTCTGGGTTGAAAAATATATTTTTGGAATTGGTCTGATCCGGTTTAACAAATTGTCTTAAATATTTGGTCTGGGCCGATCCGATTTTTATAGGACCGGGCTGTACTCTAGCGTAATTTTTTTCGGATGTCAATTTCTACATTTGATGAATTACATGTTACTCTAAAAGGTGTATTGATGTTGGAGCTTACGGGAGGGAATCAGATTCTACTGTGTTTAGACAATGCACATTTGGTAAAAAAACTGTATGCTCAAGAACTAAATATACCAAAACCAACATGCTTACCTAATACAGAAAGTCCTCCATTACCGTATGTGTTTTTGGCTGATGAGGCTTTTGGTTTGCATACAAATTTGTTGAGACCATATCCTGGACGAGATTTAAATGATAAACGGGCGTGTATTTAACTACAGGCTTTCAAGAGCACGAAGAACATAGCAGGTAAAATAATAATTAGTAATTAATACTAGCTATAGTAATATTATTTAAATTTTTTTTTGTGATACTTATATTATTATAATTTTTTAATAATTTTAATACATACAATTCTCGTTGTTTTTCTTAAATTATTTGTAGTTGACTTTTATATAATGAGTAATATTTTACCTAGACTTATGCAGTAGATAAGGGATAAAAAATGTGAGTTAAATGAACTTTAAAATAATAACTGTACCTACATTATTAGACTACAATTATTAAGTTGTAGAGGGTAAAAACAAAATAGTTGTGTATTATGTATACTCAAGAGTAATTGAGTAAGCAGTCTGGCAGGTATAGAAATAAAATAAAAATAATAAGTTATATTATTTTAATTACGAAAGTAAAGATTAGGTATAATTATATTAACTTACCTCTTTCGTCTTATCCTCCATTACCGTATGTGTTTTTGGCTGATGAGGCTTTTGGTTTGCATACAAATTTGTTGAGACCATATCCTGGACGAGATTTAAATGATAAACGGCGTGTATTTAACTACAGGCTTTCAAGAGCACGAAGAACATAGCAGGTAAAATAATAATTAGTAATTAATACTAGCTATAGTAATATTATTTAAAATTTTTTTTTGTGATACTTATATTATTATAATTTTTTAATAATTTTAATACATACAATTCTCGTTGTTTTTCTTAAATTATTTGTAGTTGACTTTTATATAATGAGTAATATTTTACCTAGGACTTATGCAGTAGATAAGGGATAAAAAATGTGAGTTAAATGAACTTTAAAATAATAACTGTACCTACATTATTAGACTACAATTATTAAGTTGTAGAGGGTAAAAACAAAATAGTTGTGTATTATGTATACTCAAGAGTAATTGAGTAAGCAGTCTGGCAGGTATAGAAATAAAATAAAAATAATAAGTTATATTATTTTAATTACGAAAGTAAAGATTAGGTATAATTATATTAACTTACCTCTTTCGTCTTTTTGTGATGGCGAAAGCTCATTCCAATCGGCATACATGGCTTCAGCGACTGAATTCCAAGACAAGGCCTTTAGATTTTTGTCACTATATTCCTTTGACCCGACATCCCATAAGCATGGCCTCGACTCAATTTCAATTATCATTTTTTCATAATCAAACATTTTTTAAACATTTTTACTACTATTATCAATACAATTTAATAAAATAAATATATATCAGCACCGCATGCGGAATACTGGACCGTGTGGACGGCTTAATTTGAAATAATGTTATTTTCATTTGTGTCTGGTTACGGCAATACGAAATTTCCGCAGCATTTCCGGGCATGCCGCGTCGTGTGGACGGTTGCAATTTATAGCAATGTGTTTTCGTTTTGAACCCTGCCGCATGCTGAATCGCCGCATACGATGTCTGCGGAAAAAACGCATCGTGTGGCCCGAGCCTTAGAACTTTTAGACGACGTCGAGTTGGTATGTGTCGCGCTCGCTGCTGACACAGTTGAACGAAACCGTATTTATTGGGTCCACCCACTCAATGCTCAGAGAATAACTTTGGGTGAGTTCCACTGCTTATACTCTGACTTGAGACAATATCCGGATCGTTTTTTTAATTATTATCGTATGTCAATTAAATCATTTGACGAATTGGTGATTTTATTGAGACCATATATATCTGAAACGAGCTCCTCCTCCAGAGAAACTATTGGCGTTGAAGAACGGCTGACAGTTACATTAAGGTAATATCATATTTTTTATTTAAAAAGGTGAGCAATTGAATACCATTTAATTCCTATTTATAGACAAAAAAAAATTGATAACATCCGTAAACAGCTCAAAACGAGTCAACATATTTTGAACATTTTATCAAGTACCTATCTATAGGAATTGATAAAATAAACACATGGTGTAAATTTCATGAATCTATAGGTAGTATTCGTTTTTGAATTACAACAAAATAAGAAAACCGCTACGTGGGACATTGAGTTGTAAAAATTTGAAGTTCAAACGCTCATAAAAATTTAATTTTACTTTCCGGGTGACATTTTTTTTGATAAAAATTAAAAACAAAATATACGAGCTTATTAGGAATCTTGTATTATGTAGCACAGACGAGTACCGGCCGCTGGCACTCGCCTAGCTCTCGCATCGTAACCGTCGTTACGACCGCTTACGTGTTTCTTTTTTTGTACCGTGTCACCGACGACCATCACACCCGACGCCACGTCACGTACAATTCAACATACCTCTATTCACCCATATTCACGTACCGGTGTAACGGGCGATTTTTAGCCACCTACAGATTTTACCGTCCAGCCTAAAGCTGGAAACGCAACGGCTGCAACATTTTGTTGCGCAACGCAACATTCTGTTGCAAAATATATGTTTCAAAACAAAAAGGAAACGCACCGACTGCAACAAAATTTTGAAATTGTTTTACTACAACAAGATTATTTCAGTACATGATTATCAGTTGTAGTAGCTAGTGTTAAGTTTAAGTATTAAGTTATTAAGTATTTAGTTTAATACAAGTGTTTAGTTTGTTTCCCTACTCCAAATATGAATAAAGAAGTAGAGATGAATATTTTGTTGTGGCAAGTTTTTTTTGGAGTTTTTGGAATTGGAAAATGACAAACAAAATAGATTTTGGGTTCATCCAATCAACCAAAAGAGAAATATTTCTGGTTTTTATTCATGAACTAAGAAACGGTCCAGAAAAATTTTTTAACTACTGCCGATTTAACACCACCCCAAATGAGATTTCTTCAATTATAAAAACACTCAAGATCAACAAATCACCAGGCCACGATCAGATAAGTAATAAAATTGTCAAAAATCTCCCGGCCAAAACAATCATTCAACTTACCCATATTTACAATGCCACACTTCGTCTATCATACTTTCCTTCAACCTGGAAGTCAGCAGTTATTATTCCAATACTAAAACCCAGCAAGCCTCCTGATAAAGCTGACTCATACAGGCCAATTAGTCTGCTACCAGTGCTCGGAAAAATCTTGGAAAAACTACTCCTTAAGAGACTATTAAAAATTTCTGACGAACAAAATTCGTTACCAGATTTCCAATTTGGTTTTCGCCCAAAACATGCCACTTTTCACCAACTACATCGTGTTGTCGATTTAATTGCCTCCTCCCTCGAAACGAAGAAATACTGTTCCGCAGTATTCCTTGACGTCGCCCAAGCATTCGACTCGGTCTGGCACGCTGGCCTGATACAAATTAAAAAAAATCTATCCTGCGCCATACTCTTACTCAAGTCATATACCGAAAACAGATCATTCAATGTTAAAATGGAATCCACCTTTTCCGACTCTTACGATATACTTGCTGGCGTACCTCAAGGAAGCGACATTGCCCCGTTTTTGTACATCATATTTACAGCTGACATTCCTACCACAGAAAACACTACTATGGGTACATATGCAGACGACACTGCCATTCTTGCCGCTGTCTCCGATCCAGACATTTTCTTATTCAATGGCCAGGAGCAGTGGAAGGATAGGAATGGGACATTGAAGGAATAGGAAGGGAGGTAGGAGAGGAATTAAAAGGGAGGGTGGTGGAAGAGGAAGGAACAGGGGAGGGGGGGGGGGGGCAATGGCCAATTGATTGTCTTGTTGGTTGAGTAACTAGAAAAAATAAAAATATTAAATTATAGCTTAATTTGAAATTTTCAATACAATATTTAACTAAAATAATAAAATTCTTACTTCAATATTTATTGGTGGCCTCCTCTGTCTTCTTGACTATAAAACATTATTAAAAAAACATTTGATTAGATTATGTAGGTAGTTTCTATGTTTTAAGCGAGGCAAACCAAAATACTTACTTTTTCAGGCTTTGGAAAATTGTAATTGGGGTATACAGGATTGTGGTACTGCTCCAACACATCCTCGATACCCCTTATTGTGGGCAAACTGGGGGTGAACTGGAGTCTATCATAGGGGGTAACCCATACTGATTTTTGTATATCATACAATGGATAGACCCCCAGTTCACCACCCAAGTTTTTATTATTTGCCTCATCTGGACTGAATAAAATCTAGAAACAAACCGGATTATTTAATACAATATTAACCACTATGAGGACATCAATTTTAAAAATTATCTACGTACCCGTTCAATGGTGACCGGGTGACGGAGCCAGTCGACTACCGTCAATTGAGCCTTGTGACTTGGCACAGTAGCACCACATAGCGCAAAATAGATACACTTGACAAATTCTGAGAATCCGTCAAGTGCATCTAAATATATAGCTATGTGGCGCCAAGTCACATCGGTGACCGGTAGTCCACGTTGGTTAGCCACAAACTCCTTTATTACGATAGCCACACACTTTCTAAAATGCATAACTGGATAAATATCCGAGTTAGAATGTTGGCAGTAATATGAAAGTAAAACTCAACAAGTGTCATAGTTGAACAAAAAAAAAAAGGTAAAAAATAATTATTAAAATATATACCTAATTTATTTATTATTTATTTATTTATGTATATTAAAGGGGTTTAAACCCTTAAGCAAAAATACAAATAATTTTGAGTATAGTTTCAGCTTAATTTGATGATTAGGTACTAGGTAGTTAATAATTGAAATTATTTAAGTGACATTTTATTTAGTTTCTAATAAATTTAGTTTATATGGATGATCCGGTTTAGGTACTCAATAAGCATATTTGTCCTGGTCCGGGGTTTTATTAAAAACTTATGATCCCGGGTTGGGCGGTTTGGTTTAAAAAAAAAAAATAAAAATCCGAGCTGGGCTGGTCCGGGCTTATAAAAAGTTTGTAAGCATGGTTCAAAATTGGTCTGGGTTGAAAAATATATTTTTGGAATTGGTCTGATCCGGTTTAACAAATTGTCTTAAATATTTGGTCTGGGCCGATCCGATTTTTATAGGACCGGGCTGTACTCTAGCGTAATTTTTTTCGGATGTCAATTTCTACATTTGATGAATTACATGTTACTCTAAAAGGTGTATTGATGTTGGAGCTTACGGGAGGGAATCAGATTCTACTGTGTTTAGACAATGCACATTTGGTAAAAAAACTGTATGCTCAAGAACTAAATATACCAAAACCAACATGCTTACCTAATACAGAAAGTCCTCCATTACCGTATGTGTTTTTGGCTGATGAGGCTTTTGGTTTGCATACAAATTTGTTGAGACCATATCCTGGACGAGATTTAAATGATAAACGGCGTGTATTTAACTACAGGCTTTCAAGAGCACGAAGAACATAGCAGGTAAAATAATAATTAGTAATTAATACTAGCTATAGTAATATTATTTAAATTTTTTTTTGTGATACTTATATTATTATAATTTTTTAATAATTTTAATACATACAATTCTCGTTGTTTTTCTTAAATTATTTGTAGTTGACTTTTATATAATGAGTAATATTTTACCTAGACTTATGCAGTAGATAAGGGATAAAAAATGTGAGTTAAATGAACTTTAAAATAATAACTGTACCTACATTATTAGACTACAATTATTAAGTTGTAGAGGGTAAAAAACAAAATAGTTGTGTATTATGTATACTCAAGAGTAATTGAGTAAGCAGTCTGGCAGGTATAGAAATAAAATAAAAATAATAAGTTATATTATTTTAATTACGAAAGTAAAGATTAGGTATAATTATATTAACTTACCTCTTTCGTCTTTTTGTGATGGCGAAAGCTCATTCCAATCGGCATACATGGCTTCAGCGACTGAATTCCAAGACAAGGCCTTTAGATTTTTGTCACTATATTCCTTTGACCCGACATCCCATAAGCATGGCCTCGACTCAATTTCAATTATCATTTTTTCATAATCAAACATTTTTTAAACATTTTTACTACTATTATCAATACAATTTAATAAAATAAATATATATCAGCACCGCATGCGGAATACTGGACCGTGTGGACGGCTTAATTTGAAATAATGTTATTTTCATTTGTGTCTGGTTACGGCAATACGAAATTTCCGCAGCATTTCCGGGCATGCCGCGTCGTGTGGACGGTTGCATTTATAGCAATGTGTTTTCGTTTTGAACCCTGCCGCATGCTGAATCGCCGCATACGATGTCTGCGGAAAAAACGCATCGTGTGGCCCGAGCCTTAGAACTTTTAGACGACGTCGAGTTGGTATGTGTCGCGCTCGCTGCTGACACAGTTGAACGAAACCGTATTTATTGGGTCCACCCACTCAATGCTCAGAGAATAACTTTGGGTGAGTTCCACTGCTTATACTCTGACTTGAGACAATATCCGGATCGTTTTTTTAATTATTATCGTATGTCAATTAAATCATTTGACGAATTGGTGATTTTATTGAGACCATATATATCTGAAACGAGCTCCTCCTCCAGAGAAACTATTGGCGTTGAAGAACGGCTGACAGTTACATTAAGGTAATATCATATTTTTTATTTAAAAAGGTGAGCAATTGAATACCATTTAATTCCTATTTATAGACAAAAAAAAATTGATAACATCCGTAAACAGCTCAAAACGAGTCAACATATTTTGAACATTTTATCAAGTACCTATCTATAGGAATTGATAAAATAAACACATGGTGTAAATTTCATGAATCTATAGGTAGTATTCGTTTTTGAATTACAACAAAATAAGAAAACCGCTACGTGGGACATTGAGTTGTAAAAAATTTGAAGTTCAAACGCTCATAAAAATTTAATTTTACTTTCCGGGTGACATTTTTTTTTGATAAAAATTAAAAACAAAATATACGAGCTTATTAGGAATCTTGTATTATGTAGCACAGACG